>NC_064626.1:1013044955-1013347985 GCF_023864275.1 Schistocerca cancellata
CGCAGCATTTGTGCACCGCCGCCGTCAGTGTCAGCCAGTTTGCCGTGGCATACGGAGCTCCATCGCAGTCTTTAACACTGGTAGCATGCCGCGACAGCGTGGACGTGAACCGTATGTGCAGTTGACGGACTTTGAGCGAGGGCGTATAGTGGGCATGCGGGAGGCCGGGTGGACGTACCGCCGAATTGCTCAACACGTGGGGCGTGAGGTCTCCACAGTACATCGATGTTATCGCCAGTGGTCGGCGGAAGGTGCACGTGCCCGTTGACCTGGGACCGGACCGCTGCGACGCACGGATGCACGCCAAGACCGTAGGATCCTACGCAGTGCCGTAGGGGACCGCACCGCCACTTCCCAGCAAATTAGGGACACTGTCGCTCCTGGGGTATCGGCGAGGACCATTCGCAACCGTCTCCATGAAGCTGGGCTACGTTCCCGCACACCGTTAGGCCGTCTTCCGCTCACGCCCCAACATCGTGCAGCCCGCCTCCAGTGGTGTCGCGACAGGCGTGAATGGAGGGACGAATGGAGACGTGTCGTCTTCAGCGATGAGAGTCGCTTCTGCCTTGGTGCCAATGATGGTCGTATGCGTGTTTGGCGCCGTGCAGGTGAGCGCCACAATCAGGTCTGCATACGACCGAGGCACACAGGGCCAACACCCGGCATCATGGTGTGGGGAGCGATCTCCTACACTGGCCGTACACCACTGGTGATCGTCGAGGGGACACTGAATAGTGCACGGTACATCCAAACCGTCATCGAACCCATCGTTCTACTATTCCTAGACCGGCAAGGGAACTTGCTGTTCCAACAGGACAATGCACGTCCGCATGTATCCCGTGCCACCCAACGTGCTCTAGAAGGTGTAAGTCAACTACCCTGGCCAGCAAGATCTCCGGATCTGTCCCCCATTGAGCATGTTTGGGACTGGATGAAGCGTCGTCTCACGCGGTCTGCACGTCCAGCACGAACGCTGGTCCAACTGAGGCGCCATGTGGAATTGGCATGGCAAGCCGTTCCACAGGACTACATCCAGCATCTCTACGATCGTCTCCATCGGAGAATAGCAGCCTGCATTGCTGCGAAAGGTGGATATACACTGTACTAGTGCCGACATTGTGCATGCTCTGTTGCCTGTGTCTATGTGCCTGTGGTTCTGTCAGTGTGATCATGTGATGTGTCTGACCCCAGGAATGTGTCAATAAAGTTTCCCCTTCCTGGGACAATGAATTCACGGTGTTCTTATTTCAATTTCCAGGAGTGTATTTTAAAGATTTAATAAAGTTTAAAAATAATGAAATTTCATAAAATATGTATGCTTGTAAAAGAGAAATTGTACTTTGAATACGGGTTCATTCTTAGAGAAGTTGTATTATGTGAACGAAAAGGTATAGGGAACCCCCTCCGCTACGGAAGGGGCTTGGCGCGTGGGAAAAGGTGAATTTGGCGGTCGATCTGGGCGGCAGGAGAGAGCTGGTTGGGGGGCCCTAACCGTGAAGTTCGTTGTCAATTGGGGAGAGATCCGGCATCCTTGCTGGCGAAGGTAGGATTAGGCAAGCACGAAGACAAGCAGCAGAAACTCAAGCCGTGTGAGGGCGGACATTATCTTGCTGTAATGTGAGCCCAGGATGGGTTGCCATCAAGGATAAAAAAACGGTTGTGTATCGTCGACGTAGCGCTGTGCTGTAAAGGAGCCGCGGATGACAACCAAAGGGGTCCTGGTATGCTATGAAATGGCATTCCAGACAATCATTCCTGGTTGTAGTAGTAGTAGCAGTAGCTGGAGTCATCTGTAGATCTCTTTTTACAAGGATATAGGACGTGTAAGTATTTACAAGTTTACACTAATTAAAAATAAGCTAATTCGTATACACATACATTTACAGACTTCTAGTTGGAGACAATCATTAGGTTTACTCCTGGTATACAATACTTTTTTTTACAAATTATATAATGTAATGCCACACTGTTTACTCATATCTCACTATCAGTCACTGCACGCACTATACACACATTGTTTCATAACACTTCACTCACTACACACATAAACACACACACACTGCTGTATACGTGTCGTGCCGTATGGCGGGCGTCAGTTAGGTTGGTAACCCACCGCTGTTTGGAGCGTCTCTACACACATCTTTGGTGGTCATCGGGGCTCAGTTCGAAGAGGGAATCACATCGAAGACAATTCTACTCCAGACAATGTACTGGGGCAATGGTAGTCGGAGGAGGGGGCGCCATGAGCTCAGCGTCTTTCCTGTGAGCCGCCTATTATCGTTGTGGTCAATGAAGCACGAGTTACACGTCGGACCGATGGTAATGGAGAATCCGGGGTTCTGAGTGCCTCTCTGACAATTGCTCGATCCTTACGTTCTGTCGTCTCCCTGGGTCGACTGTTTCTTTTTTGACGCTGTGTTCGGCCACTGTTCACCCAATTTTACTAAAATCGTCAAGCGCCTGTCTGCGAAGCGTAGCTACGGTCCAACTACGTACACGGAGTGAAAGTCGCAAAGACTTTATGCCTTAGTATCGACTTGTCCCTTGTTTACGCTTCAGTGTCACACTTTCATCCATCGGCCACCAATGTTTACAATTTTGCTATTTCTATCGATACCTCTAATAATGTCAGTTTGTGAGCAATTTGCATAACTCCTTCGTGATTCGTCTTTTTTTGTCGTAGTGCGAAATAATAATACAGCGTAGGCCACACAGCAGTGTAATTGCCACTACACCGTTGCTCGTGCATTGGGCTGTCAATTCGTTCGTTATCTGTTGTAAAATGAATAATAAAGCAATTTATGGCCAAGTGTGCAAATACTTATAACTAGAGAAGGGATTTTCAAGAGATGTTTAAGCATACGTGAGATATTAAGTCTCAATTTTGCCGTCAGAGATGCATGGGAAGAAGTATTTATGTAATGAGTTGACTACGTGATGAAGATGTTGTTCATACACTACTGGAAAAAAAATAGTATACGTGGAAAGACGAAGTCGATTCTGATTCGGTGAGGGCATATGCCATCTGGGGAATAGTATATGTACAAATTTTCCGCTAACAGTTAGCGTAGTAACATAATTACCAGAGCGCCTTCTATGTCTGCCCCTTAACAGGCAATATTCCGAGCCGAAAGGCTCAGTGTGGTGCAAACGTGTGAAGCAAGCAGGAAACCATGCCAAAGAGCCGCACTCGTGCTTCCTACAGTCAACTGAGAGGGTCTGAAAGTGGACAAACTGTGGCCTTCCGAGTGGCGGAATGATCATATCAGCGAATTGCCACAAATGTTGGACGTGTTGCGTCTATCGTATATTGATGTTGGTGTCAGTGGTAACGTGAAGTTTCTCACACCTGTCGACGAGTTTCTGGACGCCCACGCAGCACAGGCGTCCGCCAGGATCGTTGTATCGTAAGAGCAGTAGCAGCTGGTCGTACAGCTTCCACAGCACAGATAAGAAAGCTTTTGAGGCCAGACATGTCAACACGAACTGTTCGGTTATTAGCAGTGGGACTACGGGCACGCACTCCTCTAGCCTTTCTTCCACTCACGCCACAGCATCCAAGTGCACCGGTCGACTTGTGCTATCAGAGGATCACATGGAAGACGGAATGGTGAGGCGTGGGTGGCCTTCAGCACTGACAGCAGGTTCTAACGGTCGTTTGCGTGTACGAGGTAGACCGTCTTGTAAGATGCATTAACCCCACATGCATTGGCCTCATACCAGGCTTTATAGTCTGACGTACGATAAACTACAAGTCCAGTTCACATTTGAAGCTTCTGGAGGGGACGCTAACCAGCGCTTAGTATGTGCAGAATGTTGTTAAGCCCCTTTCTTTTGCCATCGTTGCAACAGGAAGCTGATGTGTTGTTCCAACAGGATAATGCTTGCCCGTACATGTCCAGGAAACTCAACGTGCCCTGCAAGCCGTGCCGCCATTTCTATGGCCAGCACTATCTCGAGAGTTGTCTCCAATCAAGCGCGTGTGGGATACGATGAGACGAGAAGTGACTCGTCGGCGAACAACTCTTACAGAACTAAGTGAACAGATCGAGCAGGCGTGGAAAACGTATCCCAGGACGGTATTCGCCATCTGTACGATTGACGTGATGCCAGAGTCAGTGCCTCCATTGCCGTCCGTGGAGGCTACACCATGTACTAATATGGGTATTCCAGCATGGGTCGATATCTGGTACCTCAAACCACTTGTGCTACTGATCTGGAATTCTAATCACTTCCTGTACTCCATATGTACTATTGCAATAATAAATCTTGAGTGGATTGGAAACTTGTGATTGTGTATACTATTTTTTTCGGCAGTGTAAAGTAGTTTCACGAGCTGTAATCTACACCACACTGTCATGCATTAATGCAAGCATAAAAAAGTAGTATTGGTACATCTACATGTACATGGTTACTCTTAAATTCACACTTAAGTGCCTGGAAGAGGGTTCATCGAATCATTTTCATGCTACTTCTCTACCACTCCACTCTAGAATGGCACGTGCGGAAAAGGAACACCCAAATCTTTCCATTTTAGCTCTGATTTCCCTTATTCTATTATGATGGTCATTTCTCCCTACGTAGGTCGGTGTCAACAAAAATTTCGCATTCGGAAGAGACAGTTGGTGACTGAAATTTCGTAAACAGATCTCGCAGCAAAGAAAACTGCTTTTGGTTCAAAATGGTTCAAATGGCTCTGAGCACTATGGGACTTAACACCTATGGTCATCAGTCCCCTAGAACTTAGAACTACTTAAACCTAACTAACCTAAGGGCAGCACACAACACCCAGTCATCACGAGGCAGAGAAAATCCCTCACCCCGCCGGGAATCGAACCCTGGAACCCGGGCGCGGGAAGCGAGAACGCTACCGCACGACCACGAGCTGCGGACAAAACTGCTTTTGTTTCAGTGTCATTCTCACCCCTACTGCGCGACAACATGAAACGAACTGCCCTTCTTTGCATTTTTTCGATGTCCTCCGTCAATTCTACCTGGTAAGGATCCCATACCGCGCAGCAATATTCCAGCACAGGACGGACAAGTGTAATGTAGGTTGTCTCTTTAGTGGGTTTGTCGCATCTTCTAAGTGTTCTGCCAAAAAAGAGCAGTCTTTTTTCGCCTTCCTCACAATATTATCTATGTGGTATTTCCAATTTATGTTGCTCGTAATTGTAATTTTTAGGTATTTAGTCGAATTAACAGGCCTTAGATTTGTACTATTTATAGTATACCCAAAATTTATCGGATTTCTTTTAGTACCCATATGGATGACGTCCCACTTTTCTTTGTTTAGTGCCAATTGCCACTTTTCGCACCATACAGAAATTCTCTCTAGATCATTTTGTAATGGTAATTGATCGTCTGATGATTTTTACTAGACTGTAAATTACAGCGTCATCTGCAAAGGATCTAAGGGGGCTGCTCAGATTATCACCTAGATTTTTTATGTAAATCAGGAACAGCAGGGGGCCTATGACACTACCTTGCGGAACGCCAGAGATCACTTCTGTTCTACTCGACGATTTACCTTCTGTCACAATGATCTGTGACCAGTCTGAGAGGAAATCACGAATCCAGTCACACAACTGAGACGATGCTCCATATGCACGCAATTTGATTAATAGTAGCTTGTGTGGAACAGTATCAAAAGTCTTATGGAAATCTTGGAATATGGAATCCTTCTGAGATCCCTTGTCGAAAGCACTCATTACTTCATGGGAATCTAGAGCTAGTTGTGTTGCACAAGAACGGTATTTTCTGACTCCGTGTTGGTTATGCATCATAATTCATTTTCTTCTAGGCGATTCATAATGTTCGAGTACAATATATGCTACAAAATCCTACTGCAAATTGAGGTCAGTGATGATGATGAAGCCCCTTACTCCGAGGAGCGTAGGGAACGATGCGGGAGGCCCGCACCGCCGACTAGGCAAGGTCCTAGCTTAGGTGGTTTGCCATTGCCTTCCTCCGGCCGTAATGGGAATTAATGATGATGATGAAGACAACACAAGAACACCCAGTCACCTCGAGGCAGGGAAAAATCCCTGACCCCGCCGGGAATCGAACCCGGGACCCCGTGCGCGGGAAGCGAGAACGCTACCACAAAACCACGAGCAGTGATATGGGTGTGTAATTCAAAGGGTTACTCCTATTTCCTTTCTTGAATATTGGTGTGACCTGTGCTACTTTCCAGTCTGTAGGAACAGACCTTTGGTTCAAATGGGTCTGAGCCCTATGGGACTTAACATCTGAGGTCATCAGTCCCCTAGAACTTAGAACCACTTAAACCTAACTAACCTAAGGACATCACACACATCCATGCCCGAGGCAGGATTCGAACAGATCTTTCGTCAAGTGAGCGGTTGTATATGCTTGCTAAGAAAGGCGCTATTGTGTCTGCATACTGTGAAAGGAACCTGATTGGTATACCATATGGACCGGAAGACTTGCCTTTCTTAAGTGATTTGAGTTGTTTCGCAACACCGAAGTTATCTACTTTTATGTCATTCATGCTAACATAGGTAATCAGTATTACAGCCTTATGAAATAAAGTAATTTATTTCATGACCGAAACACAATTCCACACTTTTGTTTTCACCCCTCAGAAAACTTCATTTTACCCCTCATTGGGAAATTACCCATAGGTTGGGAACCACTGCTCTAAGAGATCAGCCGGCCGTTGTGGCCGAGCGGTTCTAGGAGCTTCAGTCTGGGACCTCGTGACCGCTACGGTCGCAGGTTCGAATCCTGCCTGGGGCATGGATGCGTGTGATGTCCTTAAGTTAGTTAGGTTTAAGTAGTTCTAAGTTCTAGGGGACTGATGACCTCAGATGTTAAGTCCCATAGCGCTCAGAGCCATTTTTTCTAAGAGATGTAATAATCAATGATCGGTTTCAGGTGTATGCGATACAAGTGGAGAAACTTGTGGGATCTCTTTCTGGCCGAATTAAGGCTATTATCTATGCTACGGTGGTGTTACACCCGCCCGGGAGTGTCTTAACTTTCTTAGTTGTTGTGCTTATTTTGTAACAGTTTTTGTTACCACCGATAGTGAAAAGTCATACATTTTGTGACTGGAGTAACCGATACCACTTGCGTTCGCCAATAGCGGGGCGGTATTCGTCGGAGGTGGGGGTCGCAGCGACAGTCGAGCGTGGCTTCCGAAGCTCGACAACGCTGCAAAGCGTTGACGAGGCTTCTTTTTTCTTCTGCCGGCCGAACCGATGGCGTGAGCAAGAATGAAAGCATCCCGTGGGTGTTGCGAAATGGCTGATGGAGCAGGTGGGCGGTGACGTCAGGGCTGACGCGGGCCACAAAAGCCCGCAGCCGGCAGGTCCATTTAGCCGGCGCGCCTGTCTCCGCCGGCCGCGGCAGCTGCCGGACTTCAAAGGCAGGGCGGGGCCGCCGGCTATCGGACCACGTAATGGACGCAGCACGTGGCTCGCTTCGCCGGCTACAGTGCAGCCGTGCAGCGGCACCGAACCGAAGCATTCTGCTCCGGCAGCGGGCGCCGGGCTCTGTCCGTTCGCGCGATCTGCGAGGCTGTACAGTCTAAATGTAGGAGACTCGGTTATGCAACGTCTTTTGCCTACCCGCGAGGCTCCGACATGACACCACTCGGTCACCTAGTAAGCACAATACTTGCTTACGCAGTATTGCAACAGGTATGAGATAAGGAAGAATACTCACTTGTAAACAGCGCTGAGAAGACCTCAGACACGGCGAATCGTTTCGGCTCATGTTTGGCAAGTAGCTTGTCTATAACCTAAAATGACTCAGACTTATTTTGGCTCAACACAGGCCGCTTTTGAGAAAACTTCCTCTAAAGTTCATGACACGCACTCGATTCAGAATTGACAGTATCGATAGATAATTGAAAAATGAGCATTGTTCATTAGCGTATGTTGGTTCCGCGAATGTATATTTTCCTATAAAACTAAGAAAGATACAGTACTGGCCATTAAAACTGCTACACTAAGAAGAAATGCAGATGATAAACGGGTATTCATTGACAAATATATTACACTAGAACTGACATGTGATTATATTTTCACGCAATTTGGGTGCATAGATACTGAGAAATCAGTACCCAGAAAAACCACCTCTGGCCTTGATACGCCTGGACATTGAGTCAAACAGAGCTTGGACGTCGTGTACAGGTACAGCTGCCCATGCATCTTCAACACGATACCACAGTTCATCAAGAATAGTGACTGGTGTATTGTGACGAGCCAGTTGCTCGGCCACCATTGACCAGACGTTTTCAATTGGTGAGAGATCTGGAGAATGTGCAGGCCAGGGCAGCAGTCGAACATTTTCTGTATCCAGCAAGGCCCGTACAGGACCTGCAACATGCGGTCGTGCATTATCCTGCTGAAATGTAGGGTTTCGTGGGGATCGAATGAAGGGTAGTGCCACAGATCGTAACACATCTGCAATGTAACGTCCACTGTTCAGAGTGCCATCAATGCGAACAAGATGTGACCAAGGCGTGTAACCAATACCATCATGCCGGGTGATTCGCCAGTATGGCGATGACGAATACACGCTTCCTATGTGCGTTTACCGCGATGTCGCCAAACACGGATGCGACCATCATGATGCTATAAACAGAACATGGATCCATCCGAAAAAAAATGACGTTTTGCCATTTGTGCACCCAGGTTCGTCGTTGAGTACACCATCGCAGGCTGTCTGTGATGCAGCGTCAAGGGTAACCGCAGCCATGGTCTCCGAGCTGATAGTCCATGATGCTGCAAACGTCGTCGAACTGTTCGTGCAGATGGTTGTTGTCTTGCAAACGTCCCCATCTGTTGACTCAGGGATCGAGACGTGGCTGCACGATCCGTTACAGCCACGCGGATAAGATGCCTGTCATCTTGACTGCTACTGATACGAGGCCGTTGCGATCCAGCACGGCGTTCCTTATTACCCTCCTGAAGCCACCGACTCCATATTCTGCTAACAGTCATTGGATCTCGACCAACGCGAGCAGCAATGTCGCGATAAGATAAACCGCAATCGCAATAGACTACAATCAGACATTTATCAAAGTCGGAAACGTGATGGTACGCATTTCTCCTCCTTACACGAGGCATCACAACAACGTTTCACCAAGCAACGCCGGTCAACTGCTGTTTGTGTATGAGAAATCGGTTGGAAACTATCCTCATGTCAGCACGTTGTAGGTGTCGCCACCGGCGCCAACCTTGTGTGAATGCTCGGAAAAGCTAATCATTTGCATATCACAGCATCTTCTTCCTGTCGGTTAAATTTCGCGTCTGTAGCACGTCATCTTCGTGGTGTAGCAATTTTAATGGCCAGTAGTCTACATTTTCGACTGCCAGCAGTTAAACGAAAACGCCGCTCATATAGCGACTAAGGCATCTGGCTACGGAGCGGAGGACCTGTGTTCGATTCTCAGTTACATTCTGCAGGGTTTTTTTGATTTGTATTTTTTTCGTTTCCGAATTAGTAGGCGTAACAGAGATGAAAAGGTAAGTTTCTGTCCTAAGTGTAGCAATGGGGAATATGTCTGAATTTTCTCATGCTGAGAAATCAGAAAGAGCGACGTCTTTTCCTGGTAAAATCTTTCTAAAGGCCAGATCGTACAAATATTTCTTTGTTTACAACAACCACACAGAATTTGCTTTCATTTACCATTAATGTTGTAAAACGTGTTCATTTGAATTGGAAACTCACATGCCAAATTGGCTTGAAGCTGCCACTCAGAATGAACACCTTTTCTAACAAAATTTCTTAAAGCCCTGAAGATACAGCAAATTCTGTCGAAACCAGTTGTTGTAAATAAAGAAATATTAAAGCGATCCTGGCCTTAGAAAATTTTTACCAACAGCGGATAATAACAAGGCAGGCAAACAAATTTCTCAAACGACTTGCATTAGTAAAGAAATGAAAATTTAATGCTTATCCCTTCCACTCCCAATGTTACATGTTGTAAGGTGTCAGGCAAATCCAACACCTTCCATGAAAACCCTTACATGATATAGCAAATCCATTAATATGTCACATAACTCCGAATAAATCGTGACATTAAATTAACCAAAGTAATACGAGTAACGAGTGACCAAATGGAATACCACAGACTAACACAAGAATGTCTAAATGCATGTCATACCTTCCCACCGTGAGACAGACGCAGTTCCGAGGGGAGAAACGAGAACAGAAGCCGAGAGCAGAACCGTGTTAAGCTAGAAGGCCCTACGATAAGGGACGGACACCCACGTCGCCAGCTAACCACCAGGACCACCCCCCAGCCCATGTTAAAAGCTAGAGCCCTCCAGAAGAACAGTATAGATCTTACGATAACACAAAACGGGCCACACCAGCCGCAAGTTTTAGCGTGAGACTTTTCGCGTCTCTGTTCTCTGTTACGTTGCAAACGTTAAAAACATTGCCCCGCCACGAAAAGTAACCGCCAGAACTACCCCCCCCCCCCCCCCCAGCCCAGGTTGAAAGATAGAGCCCTCCAGAAAAACAGTATAGATCTTACGCTAACACTAAAAGGGCCACACCAGCTGCAAGTTTTAGCGTGAGACTTTTTCGCGTCTCTGTTACGTTGCAAACTTTAAAAACATTGCCCCACCACGAAAAGTATAACGTTTCTCATTGGATAGACAGAATTTTTGTACGCGGAGCTTAAGGTTAACATTGAGACCCTGAGTGGTCAGATGAAAACACAGCCAGATAGTTTTTTTTAAACCAACTTCGGTAAATTGTAGCAAGGAGAAGATAGAAAAGAGTTGCTTCCGAAACGGCGAGATGCGTGGAGCTGTGCCGACCGCCGCTCCCTGACGCTGACTAACCACCGACAAGGTAACGAACGCATGTGATGCCGCATAAGCGCGCATAAAGCTTCACTCAGAACTGCAGAAGTCTCATCCGTTACATCCACTTTTTACGTAATACTAGTGTCGATCGTCAATTAAATCTCATCGTGTTCACATTTGCCACTTGTAGTAAAAATCTGAAACGCGATGATTTTTCTGTTATATAATTATTAAGAAGCCACATCAGCCACTGTAATGTACGACAAGATAGATAAGTAATTATAGATAATTGAGGGTCAGTTTAGACCATTTTGATAGTTTTCTCTTTTATGAAACTTAAATCTAGGTTATAGATGTGATATGGCGTAGGTCATCCTTCGATCCATTGTAGAACTTGGAAACCCACTCAGGGAATATTCGTTCACATTTTTGTTGAACGCAATTGGTTTTTATCATCCTGTATTAAAATATTTCCTTTTATCAATAGTGCAATTTATAAACAATGTTTTGTGAATAGAATAACATTTCCAATGGTAAACTTAAGTGCTTTTTCGATGTTATTTTACCAGCTAACTAAAAACAGGACAGCCTTGAACCCCTTCCATTAAATTTAGTTAGTATTAAGATTCTTTTACAGGGAGTGCAGTGGAGCTGACGCTGAAATCATTAAGTATTTGGTTATATCATCGCTAGTCTCACTGAACTCTTCTGAACTCTACATGTCATGTGTGGTCTGGCGTCTCCTTACCAGCAACAGGTCCAGGTTCAAACTACTCAATTCCCTAAAAAATACGCTCAGAGCGTCGTTGCGCGAAAGCGGTAGGGAGACACGACATAGAACAGACAGACACCACGCAGAATGTTAGAATGTCTTCAGTTTCCTTCGAAAAACTATATGGATGGCGCTTGTCATTTAAACATTCGAAGCAATTATATTCGCGGCAAAAAGAACATCTAACGAATTCAGTCTTCGAGCAACTGTAGCGTTCCTTTCCAAGATTCGGAGGAAAACAAACTTGCTCTACACTTAAAAATATCTCTTTCATGGGAATTAATTTTGATGCATACCATGCATACGATAACACTGTCTGAAAAATCGATATTGAAAAATGGTTCAAATGGCTCTGAGCACTATGAGACTTAACTTCTGAGGTCATCAGTCCCCTATAACTTAGAACTACATAATCCTAGCTAACCTAAGGACATCACACACATCCATTCCGAGGCAGGATTCTAACCTGCCACCGTAGCAGTCGCGCGGTTCCAGACTGTATCGATATTGAAAGTTAATCATGAACTGTGCTGTGAAACATTAATATATCCGCTCGATTGTCCAATTCCCGTTGGGTTCCGGCAGCTGACTGTAATTCTGAAGCCTCGAAATGAAGCTTTCAACTTGGTGATAAAAATAAAATGGTTCAAATGGCTCTGAGCACTGTGGGACTTAACTTCTAAGGTCATCAGTCCCCTAGAACTTAGAACTACTTAAACCTAAGTAACCTAAGGACATCACAGACATCCATGCCCGAGGCAGGATTCGAACCTGCGACCGTAGCGGTTGCGCGGTTCCAGACTGTAGCGCCTAGAACCGCTCGGCCACTCCGGCCGGCCGATAAAAATAAAAACCACATGGTTGGCACACGGGTGTGCAGTCTGGCGCTGTTACATCTACCGTGCAAGTCTGCTGACCCTCGTCATCTGTACACATGTACAGTTTGTCAACAACAGGAATCTAGCATCAGACAAAGCTTATTATTTTAAAATGTCCTGATGAGATGTTTTGTGAACTGAATTCCTCCATTTCCCTGATTTAAGCGAAGTAAACAAGTTTTAAGCAATCGGTTAAACTATTGGCCTCTTCCGTACTCCGAGGACCAAATTAATCATTAGTTGCTTTCAAGTATGGGATTAAGCAACAGTTATCGAAACGATGTGATAGAATACTGCGCCGTGTATGAATGCGTTATTTCATATACACTACCAACTGCTAAAAGAGATAGTTTTTCTCCATCATGCGATAACGTGCGCCGAATGCTCGTCTTCGCAACAAACGTAATCAAAATTGTTTTCATACAACGAGGCTTAACATTTTTATTTTTAATAAGCCAAGTATTTTTTAATAGTGATTTTTTAATATCTGAGTTGCAGTATCTTGGTCATGTCATGAACAGACAAGATGTACATCCTCTTCAGTCGCTTTTGTTAGCCATAAGACATTTGCCAGTTCCTCGCAATGTCACAGAATCGCAGTCAGTCTTAGGGAAAATGATCTATTATATTCGGTTTATACCGAATGCTGCACAAATCACAGCTCCATTGCATCGCTTGCGTAGAAAGAGTGTCCCATTTGTTTGGACAGACGAGTGCCAAGAAGCTTTTCAAAAACATAAAGATGCATTGCTCATTGATCGATGCTTAGCTCACTTTCATCCTGACAAACCAGCTGTGTTCCAAGCTGACGCTTCCTCTTACGGAATCGGTGCAGTGCTTTCGCACAGAATTGGTGATAAAGACATGCCTGTCGCTTTAGTATAAAAAGTGTTGTCCACAGCTCAGTGTAACCATTCAGAAATTGAGAAAGAGGCTTTGGTTATTATGTATGGTGTCACCAAATTCCACCACTATTTGTATGGCAGGAAATTCTACTTAGTAACGGATCACAAGCCGTTGCAGTCCTTGTCTCATCCGACGACACCGGTTGCTGTACGAACTGTCCAGAAGTTGCAAAGATGGGCTTTGTTGTTGTCTCAATACCAGTACGGGATTGTGCATCGTTCGACAGCTCAATATGTAATGCGAACGCGCTTTGATGTCTTCCGGTTGACCCTGATACAGACTTTGACACTTCCGCTGCATCTTGTTGTTAGATCGATTCTCAGGATTCTGATTTGCTTCAGTCTTTTCCGCTGAACTATAGGAAAACTGCACGGGTCACGGAAGCTGATTCAGATTTGAACATTTTGTTAACATACATTCGCACATCTTGGCCTCGTTCCTTGCATAGCATAAAGAATTCTGCCGTGCGCCAATACTTTGCACGTCGGCATAGCCTCGCTGTACAGAAAGGAGCCATTTTTGTTCAAAATGACAGTGGACAGTCACATGTGTTGATCCATAAAGCTTTGCAAAATAATTTTTGCAGTTACTTCACCAACGACACAGGGGGATTTTTGTACGAAACAGTTAGCGCGTAAATCTTTTTGCAGCACTCAATGGTTGATTGTGGTTGACTCGTCTAGCAAGTTTCCTTTATGTGTGCCAGAGAACTCGACAACGTCACGTAGCCCAGTTGAAACGTCCCCTTAGAAAAATTATACATGACTGTCCTTTAAGTTTTCCTGAGATTTTGCAAGTTGCGTAACCGAATCGGTAGATGCAACTGAGTCAGTTTTAGCTTGCAAGATCTCATGATTTTCATGAACAATAGTTTGCAGTTCTTTTATGGCTGCTTCGTGATTCTGTAATGAATTTTCATGCCGCAAAAAATAGGTTGAAAATGCTCACAAATTTGTGTTTTTACGTCATTACAGAGTTTTTGACATTTCGATTCAATGTTATGTAACCCAGTAGGTAAATCTTCACGTGTTTGTTCAAGCGTGGTGTCTAACTTCCGAAGATTTTGTTCCATTGTGTCTAACTTTTGAAGCTTTTGCTGTTTTTGTCTCTTATTTTGTTCCATTGTGTCTAACTTTCGAAGATTTCGTTCCATTATGTCTAACTTTTGAAGCTTTTGCTGTGTTTTTCCCATTTGTTGTATTAATTGTAATAACAATGCACTGGTGTCTGAAACATGTTCCTCAGTGCTTTACGGCAGTGAATTTGCACCGGCGACATTCACATTTTGACAAGCAGAAAATGTGTCTTGACTTATTTGAGAAAACGGTGAGGACCCAAAACCTGAATCTACAGTATTTGCGAAATTGTGTCCTGTCATTTCGGATTCCTGAGGCGAGCTATTGCCGACCGATCGATCGATAATGCTTCCCTGTTCACTAATTGTTTCACTGTCTACGCCATTATTTGCCGCCCGCTCCATTTACCTATGCACAATTACCAAATTACTAGTTTGAACATTAGTTAATTCATTACACGGTGACGCTAACGCACTGCTTTCGTCTTCACTGTCATTTCTCAGTTTACTTTGGAGCCTAGTATTACGTTTTTCACACGCCATTATTGTCACAATATTTCACACGACAACACAGAAAAGCACAATTTGAAGAGCAAAATAAGAAAACACATTAACATAGCACTGAAAATAATATCTAGTTCATTGCAAGCGCAGCTGCGAAATACTTGGTGCAAATCTACATGCATGCCACAACTGTTTTACTGTACAAGAATGAAAAACAACTACAAAGGAAATTCTCTCTACAATTACGCGCTAGCAATAAACAAAAGCTACACTAATTACACAAACTACAAGAAAAGAAATAGAAGATTCCAGTGAGGTATCCTCGACTAAGGGTCGACATATGAAACGTTCCCTTAGAAAAATTATACATGACTGTCCTTAAACTGACACACAATATTTTTGGCGCAACCCAATCTGACTTTCAAAAATCCCTACAAAAGAATGGCCCCGACTAAGATTAACCTATTCCTTTCACAAATCACTTACCTCACCAAAAATCTTCGTTACTCGAACTACTGCAATACAGCGAGCGCCACTACTGCCAGCTAAATAAAAGATTCAAACTACTGAAGGCACTAATTACTGATAGGCATAGTTAGCAAATGAAAGATTTTGATAGAGAACAAACAATGTATTTACCTTAATAGTGTTGAAAAATCATAATATACATAGCAGTTCATGACATCCAGTCTTACAAATTTCAAAACTCCGACATTTCTCTCCCCACATCCACCACTGCTGGCGACTCACCTCCAACTGCGCAACGCTATGCGCTGTTAACAGACAACAGCCCAACACTACAATAGCGAATTCCAACAATGCCGCCCAGCCACAGACTGCACACAGCACAGCCAGTGATTTTCATACAGAGCGCTACGTGGCGTTACTATTAAAAACCTAAACAGCCTACTTACACAGTTCAGGTGTTGTCCTCTTTTTTTTTGCCTCGAAGTCATAGTGCCAGACAACAGCCCTCAGTTCACGTCAAATGAATTTGAAAAATTCTGTGACTGCAGTGACATACAGCATCTAACTAGTGCACCGCTCCATCCGTAGTCAAACGGCGAAGCGGAACGTTTTCTGAGAATCTTGAAGCAGCTGACAGCCAAACCTCGCTCCTCACACACCAGGGATGAAGCATTGCAACTGTTTCTCGCCTCCTGTCGTTCGCACCCACGGGATGGACTGTCTCCGGCGGAACTGCTTCACGGCCGCCGCCATCGGACACTGCCCGACCCTCTTCAGCATCCGGCCCCGAAGGAAGGCCGCAAGTATTGCTTCGCGCCGCATGATACTGTGTTTTACAGTGTTTCCAGCGGCAGCAGACGGTAGGCGCGAGGCGATATCGTCCGTCGACTTGGCGCATGCCTGTATCTTATTTCAGGTCCAGAGGGAGCGCAGCGCCGACATCACAATCAACTTCGCCACTGTCATGTGCACGATGATCCTTCTGTGTCTCTTCCCCCAGATTCACAGATCCCCAGGACACCGCGGCCACAGCAGCCTCCATAGGGTGTCGTCACGACACGGCAGTACGACCCCTTGGAGCTTTCCCCTCTTCCGCCTCCTTTCGTCCTACCGATGGAGCTAGACCTGCCCACGCCGCAGCAGCCGCCGCCTTCTCCATCTGGTTATTCGCCTCACGAGGTGGACTCGTATTCTTCTGGTCATTTTCCGGTGGACACTTACGCCCGAATGAAGGCCGGGCAGCGGGGTACGACCGGAAACTTGACTTCCCCTGCAGCCACAGCTTCTGGTCCAGCGAAATGTCCACACTCCTGCCTCCTCCGCCGTTGTCTCGCTCCCTACACGACGACGGTCCGTCGCTTTGGAGGGAGGAGGAATGTTCCGGCGCAATGACAAGCGCCGGCACGATGATGAAGAACGGAAAAGCAGAGAGGGCTATGCGACGACGTCAGGCGATAGTACGCTCACTAGGATGACAGCAAGACAGGAGCGGCATCTACACGAACGGCATATAAGCGCCGCGCAGCGTAGCCGCGGCATCCCCCTCCCGGATGATTCCCTCTCTCCCTCCATTTATCCCTCCTATCCTCACCTTCCCCTCATTTCCGCTGTCCTTTCCCCGAGCTCCCTCCCCCCCTTCCATCCTGATTTTTTCCCCGCCTACCCTCTCTCTGCCTCCCTTCTCCCCCCATTCCTTTTGCATTCCCCTCCTCTGCCTTTCCCAACTCCCTCTCGCGTCTGCCCCCCCCCCCACCTCTTATGAATCCTCGTCCTCCGTCTACTCCTTCCCCCCCCTCCCCCCACTTTCCTCTCCTTCCCCCTTTTCTTTCCCATCATCTGTCCAGGTTCCCCCCATCTGTCCTCGGCTGTGATGTGTCATACTTGTGCCACCCTTTTAGTGCAGTGTTCAATTGAGTGTTGAGTGTTGTGCGTCTTTTCCAAAGTGTTGCGGACAGAAATAATGCTGTCGCTGGGTGTGATTTTTATGTCTCTTGCGAACAGAAACTAGACTCGCCGTGTTTTTTAATTGCCTGTCTACTATTTTACCTGTCTGCTTCTTGTGTATTTTATTAGCATCGCCAACTCTTTGTTTGATGTTTTCGGTTCCACAATTTTCCGGCATTTTACCATTTAAGTCACCGATTTTATCGCGTGCTTTTATTATTTATTATCTTCATTTTTTTAAAATAAAGTTCTGTAGGCTGAAGAGCGGCGTACTAAGCTGCTGCCAGCCCGCCCCCTTCGGGGGGAATCGAATTTCAAAAAAGGAAAAAAAAGGGGGTGGTAGCCGCCGCCGCAGTGGACGACGAGTCGTCATACAAACGCAACAGCAATGACTTATGAACTGCATTGTTTTGCTTGCATTGAAATTGTATATACAGAAGGACGTTGACTATTTGCACGTCGCCATTTACTTGTGACACATCTTTGTGAATACGAAAATTTAAGTATTGTCAGTTTAACTTACTGTAATAAACTCCATTAACGTGATTTGCTTGAATTGTTGTCTAGTGATCCGAGGAAACAGCTTCGTAGGCACCCTATATTAGACGAGTGGGCAAGATACTACAGGAGTGAGTACGAGATTTGTGAAATACTGTTTTGACATTCTTAACGTGCATTGCTCATTGTGTCAATGTTCACAGTTTCTAACCTATATCTGCTGCCAGAGATCTCTAGGCTCTGAACATTTTTGTGTTGCGATTCACAATGAAACGAATGAGTGCCATTAAGGAAGTAGCATAGTGCTGTTTAAATATTAAGATCGATGTTGTGCTCATTTTCTTTGGATTTTAAAGCTGGCACTTTCAAAGTGAAGTACATTTGCAGGGGATGCGCTATTTTTCATCGACATTGGCATAATTTCAGTGAAAATTGAAATACGTTAACTTCATTTCATAGTACTCTGTCAAATGTTTGTGCTTATTCATTTTAATTTTGGAGCGTATACATAGCTGCACAATATCAGTGCAAGAATATTATTAAAATAATATTGAACGTATATTTGCGTAATGTTGACATACAGGTATTACGCGTTAATTTACTAACGGAATGTGTTCTCGTGCAAGATTTCAAAGGACATTGGTTATATGGCCCAGCATCCCCATTTTTTTCCCCTCGCCTTCTGCATCCCATGAATAGGAGGACTGTGATTGTCACTCCGCTGTTCAGTGCTTCGTACTCGGCCATTAGACGGCTACAGTGGAACGGAGCGAGTGACAAACAACCTGTGCGCGTGAAACTTTAAAAGTTATACTTTCAGAAAGTCATAACTGCTTGCTATGAGAATTATGGCCAAAATTGTTGGGCAGGATCGATTACTTCTGCCGATGTCTTGCGAGTCTTCTATTTTCTCCTTAAAATATAAGGTCTAGTCGGTGATGTTTCCTTGCAAGATAAGGAAACCAGAACACACAGTAACATAAGCAAATATTAAAAAGTACAGTACTGGCCATTAAAATTGCTACACCAAGAAGAAATGCAGATGATAAAAGGGTATTCATTGGACAAATATATTATACTAGAACTGACATGTGATTACATTTTCACGCAATTTGGGTGCATAGACCCTGAGAAATCATACCCAGAACAACCACCTCTGGACGCAATAACGGCATTGATACGCCTGGGCATTGAGTCAAACAGAGCTTGGATGGCGTGTACAGGTACAGCTGTCCATGCAGCTTCAACACGATACCGTAGTTCATCAACAGCAGTGACTGGCGTATTGTGACGAGCCAATTGCTCGGCCACCATTGAATGGTGGCCGAGAACAGGCAACAGTCGAACATTTTCTGTATCGAGAAAGGCCCGTGCAGGACCTGCAACATGCGGTCATGCATTATCCTGCTGAAATGTAGGGTTTCGCAGGAATCGAATGAAGGGTAGAGCCACGGGTCTTAACACATCTGAAATGTAGCGTCCACTATTCAAAGTGCCGTCAATGCGAACAAGAGGTGACCGAGACGTGTAACCAATGGCACACCATACCATCACGCCGGGTAATACGCCAGTATGGCGATGACGAATATACGCTTCCAATGTGCGTTCACCGCGATGTCGCCAAACACGGAGACCATCAAATCGTTCAAATGGCTCTGAGCACTATGGGACTTAACTTCTGAGATCATCAGTCCCCTAGAACTTCGAACTACTTAAACCTAACTAACCTAAGGACATCAAACACATCCATGCCCGAAGCAGGATTCGAACCTGCGACCGTAGCGGCGCGCGGTTCCAGACTGTAGCTCCTGGAACCGCTCGGCCACCACGGCCGGCACCCACGGCCGGCACGGAGACCATCATGATGCTGTAAACAGAACCTGGATTCATCCGAAAAAGTGACGTTTTGCCATTCGTGCACCCAGGTTCGTCGCTGAGTACACCATCGCAGGCGCTCCTGTCTGTGTTGCAGCGTCAAGGGTAACAGCAGCCATGGTCTTCGAGCTGCTGCTGCAAACGTCGTCGAACTGTTCGTGCAGATGGTTTTGTTGTCTTGCAAACGTCCCCATCTGTTGACTCAGGGGATCGAGACGTGGCTACACCATCCGTTACAGCCATGTGGATAAGACGCCTGTCATCTCGACCGCTAGTGATACGAGGCCGTGGGATCCCGCACGGCGTTCCGTATTACCCTCCTGAACCCACCGATTCCATTGAGAGGCACCCACATGTCTTGCTCATACTGTGGCATCAAGCAGTCAGGCCTGCGAGATGAGTGGTCTGCCAAGCGAGTGGATTCATTCTTAGTTATCGAGTAATATTAGCTCTAGTACTCTCACTTAAGTTACAAGTTATCCTCCTATATGATTACTACGCAACGGAAACGCATATCTGACTATCAGTGATTTACAGAACTCTGACTGTACACTACGCACTGGCAGTACCACATTTTCTTTTTGTCTTTAATTTGACGGCTTTTATTAACACGTGGCCATCCCACTGAATATGAATGGCGCACACATTATAAATTCGGGACATTATGACAACATACAATTTGAAGGAATAGTCTACCAATCTCTTTCTTTTCACTATCTGATTTATTCCGATAAATTCTCTAACCTAAACACACAAATTCTATAACCTACAACAATAACATATGAGAAATTCCGCCCAGTGGGCATGGCTTTACATTAGTGAATCTCTATATTATGGTCTCGTAATTTATTTAACGCTACAGTGCACTTTCTGGATAGGTTGGTGGATCTTTTATTATACCTCACACTTCGACTCTCACAATCATCATCACGAAACTTTCCTCCAGACCGAGCGGTACAGAAGGAACAAGCATAACACACTAATCTTTTGAAACTACTTCGCTACACACCCATGGAAACCACACATACCCAAATTACATGACATGCACCACACAACAATATGAAATACTACACAGAGAATGGTTACAACATTATCACTTTCAGCTTTCCCACTTCAATTAATGTTGATCCCAGTTTCACACGACACTGCCCCACTTTGTAATTCTACTTTCCTACTGTGAACTCTGGAGATAAATGCACGTCTTCCTGTGCAATGCAAGCCATGTGGCGTTGCTGGATAGACGGCCGACTCACCTTTCTTCTCTCTCAGAGTTTGAATCTAGCGTCACACGCAAAGTAATATTAATGTATTCATCACACACGCGAGTCCTCAACTGATACCGTGGACGAGTACTTCTCTTTATCCTTTGTTTCATACACAGATTGAGACTCACACAGTACTCACCACGTGGAAGTACTCGTCTCTAATTTCAAGTCCTGCACACGCCATTTCTTAAATATTTCAACTTATGGTACACACGCTATTTCTTAAATATTTCAACTTATTGTACACACGCTAGTAATTCAGCTTAGCTTAAGCACACGGAAGTATTTCAACTTATTGCTACACGTGGTTTCTTTGTGACCGTTGGTCACTTCCGAAGATTACTACAATCCCATTAATATTACCTGCCTGACATTTAATTCTCCCCACAAAAGTTCCTGAAATAGAGAAATTATTATTTCAAACTACTCTTAAATATTCCACATGCATACCATGCCTCCACTCTTTCGTCATTACGGAGCACATCTAAAACAGGTGTTAACAGCACAGGATCCAGCGGCAAAGTGCCTAAAACATGGCCGTTTTCGAGGTCCTCTCCACCTCTGCTGAAGTGGGGGAGCACCTTACTACCCTATTGGCCAGCTACATTTCAGGCGCTCAAAGCTCTGGTGAATTTCATCTCTTTGGTTCCACCAAAGGTGGCCAAAGGATCGACTCAAAGATGATCATTTATTCACATTCACCATCTGCTGTTAGCAGACGACCATACATTCATTCATTTCAAAAGATCTCACCAAACTGGATGTAGGGATTTATTTTGTGGGAGTGCACATACGATAAATTAAATAAATAAATTGTCATTCATTTCTACACTGGTATCCGGCTTCGCTGTATTAATTGAAATTGAGTTATTTTACAAACAAAATGTGTTGTTCTGACAAAAATAATGAAGTATGTTGTACCTATTTTCAATGTCGGGCGGTACTGTACCCTTTCACCATTTTCTGCTAACAGTCATCGGATCTCGACCAACGCGAGCAGCAATGTCGCGATACGATAAACCGCAATCGCGATAGGCTAAAATCCGACCAAAGTCGGAAACGTGATGGTACGCATTTCTCCTCCTTACACGAGGCACCATAACGACGTTTCACCAGCCAACACCGGTCAACTGCTGATTGTGCATGAGAATTCGGTTGGAAACTATCCTCATGTCAGCACGTCGTAGGTGTCGCCACCGATGCCAACCTTGTGTGAATGCTCCGAAAAGCTAATCATTTGCATATCACAGCATCTTCTTCCTGTCGGTTAAATTTCGCGTCTGTAGCACGTCGTCTTCGCGGTGTAGCAATTTTAATGGACAGTTGAGTAATAGTAAAAGTAAACGGAGTGGAATGTACGGTGGCCCTGTTGTTGGCTCGTAGTTTTTGAGAAGTGCTAGTGGATAGCGTACTGGACTTGCATTCGGGAGGGCGTAGGTCAATCCGCGTCCGGTCATCCCGATTTAGGTTTCCCGTGATTTACCTAAATCGCTTCAGGCAAATTCCGGGACCGTTCATTTGAAAGGGCACGGCCGAATTCATTCCCCGTCCTTCCCTCATCCGAGCTTGTGCTCTGTCTCTAATGACGTTGATGTCGATGGGACGTTAAACACTAATCTGCTCCTCCTCTCCTCCTAGAGAAGTACTGACGCATTAAAATGATCCAAGATTCTTCCCAGGATTCTCTCTAACGTGGTACAATTGAATTTGAAAATTACGTGATAAGTTGCTACTTTCATTTCTCAATTACATTTGTCCTTTGATGTAGCGAATCAGCTACCGCCGAATTTGCAAAGACTTATTTTATACTGCAGATTGGCTGGTAGGGTATGTGGTGTTTGTGGGGAGTCCTGTAGCCACTACGTTCCTTATTATGCACCAATGAGAGCGCAGCCCGTCCTCTGGCCACGCTGCCACTGGTTTCAAAAGCGCCTGCACTTCGAGTTGTGTTCTCGTTTCTGGCGTAGCGACGTGCTGACGTCTTGTTTTCGCAGCAGCGGCGTGCGGTGACTGCTTCAGTTCACGTTAGAAATTTTGGTGAGACGTTTCAAATCATTGGAGTTACATGTAGCCTTTACCAATTCACAAAGTTTTGTCGATGAAGCATACATGCAGTGTTCATATTATATGTCCCGTTTTTTACGGCCCGAGGGGAATTGTGATTAGGGTGATCAAAAATTGTTCAAATGGCTCTAAGCACTATGGGACTTAACATCTGAGGTCATCAGTCCCCTACACTTCGAACTACTTACACCTAACTAACCTAAGGACATCACACACATCCATACCCGAGGCAGGATTCAGGATTCGAACCTGCGACCGTAGCAACAGCGCGATTCCGGATTGAAGCGCCTAGAACCGTTCGGTCACAGAGGCCAGCTTAGGGAGATCACTATTGGTTCTTTGTCTTATGAAGTGTAGTACAGAATACGTCTTCAGTTATTCGAACTGAAGGTAATAACTAAATCACTCTCTCATTCTATTCGATTTAACAAATGTTTTCTGTTGCATATCGATGATGGTCAGAATCATTTTATTCGTTTCTGGGTTACAAACCACGTGTTGTGCACTGACAAAATGCAATCTACTGTTCTTTCTGTATGTTTTGATGTACGTATATTATGTGGAATCAAGTATGTTCAACGTCAGTAGAATTTCGTGAATGACTTTGCTGGTTTAACGATGTACATTTAATGCTACTATGCCTGCTTTCTATACATTGCCTAATTTATTGCGTATTCTACTCAAATAACCTATTTTATTCGTTCGATTAGGTTTTTTATATTTACATGAATCATCACTGTTTTCATGATAGGGCATAGTTTCTTCTTATCAGGGCAAGATAGGTTTACTTTACTCTAGTAAAACCGATTCTTAAAAAGAGCAGACACGTTACAATTTGGCGACTCCTGCCTGATCTCAGTATGTATTCTTGTGATCAGTTATTAATTGCAATTGCTTTCATATAACGTTAATGTTTGAGTTCAACAGTTTTAGTAGTACTACCACGTCTTGTGGATCACGAACTGTGCTACTAACCACTACCACTAATTTTTATGCTTTATCTTTCAAACATTTTCAACCTTCTGTATTAGTGAATTAGGCAACGGCCTTGCCGCAGTGGCTTCGCCGCTTCCCGTGAGATCACTGAAGTTAAGCGCCGTCGGGCGTGGTCGGCACATGGATGGGTGACCATCCAGGCTGCCATGCGCTGTTGCCATTTTTCGGGGTGCACTCAGCCTCGTGATGCCAATTGAGGAGCTACTCGACCGAATAGTAGCGGCTTCGGTCAAGAATACCATCATAACGACCGGGAGAGCGGTGTGCTGACCCCACGCCCCTCCTATCCGCATCCTCCCTTGAGGATGACACGGCGGTCGGATGGACCCGACGGGCACTTGTGGCCCGTAGACCGAGTGGTGGGTATTAGTAAATTGTTCTGAAAGACTGTACTATGTGTGAATTAGGACTTCCTTACTTTTTGTTATTAGTTCAGCGTTACAAGGTTCTTATACAGGGTGTTCATTTCAAGTGAAGACATTGAAATGTCTCAAACACCACACGTTTGGTCAAATAAGTTATAATTCCAATTTATTTGTCTCGGAGGGGGGACATACAAAGATACCACACTCGATCTGCCACCCGACCACGTGGGTGGGTAGCGAGGAACAGCTGTGAAATCTTCAATGTCAGCCTCCGTTTTTTATTGAAGATCACAATTCTACCGAAAAACCTACATACGTTTTGCCTGAAGCATTTTCTTCGTTTCGTCACAGGTGGCGCTGTAACTGGAGGAATAGGAATGGGTATTTACGACATGCTACTCAATGACCCTTGAATATCCAATGGCATGTGGTACCCCATCTCCATGCTGCGAAGGTAGGACGAGTCAGTATTTCATATATTTCATAACTTCTAATTGGAAACCCCCTTCGCAATGCTTTATTTCCGACATATCGAACAGGGGACTACTCGACGCGCTACCGTTGAAATGTCCCCTTACAACAATTATACACGACTGTGCTTAAACTGACACACAATATTTGTTTAGCGCAACGCAATCTGACTTTCAAAAATCCCTACAAAAGAATCGCCCTGACTAACATTAACCTATACCTTTCACAAATCACTTATCTCACAAAAATCTTCGTTACTCGAACTACTGCAATACGGCGAGCGCCACTACTGCCAGCTAAATAAAAGATTCAAACTACTGAAGGCACTAACTACTGATAGGTATAGTTAGCAAATGCAAGATTTTATTAGAGAACAAACAATGTATTTACCTTAATAGTCATCAGAAGTCATAATATATACAGCAGCTCATGACATCCATTTTTACAAATTTCAAAACTCCGCCATTTCTCTCCCCACATCCACCACTGCTGGTGGCTCACCTCAAACTGCGCAACGCTACGCGCTGTTCACATCCAGCTGCCCAATACTACAATGGCCGACAACAATGCAAACTAGCCACAGACTGCACACAGCACAGCCAGTGATTTTCATACAGAGACCGCTACGTGGCGGTGGCGTTACCAATATAAGAACCTAAACAGCCTACTTACATAGTCCCCATGCTCCCCACAAAAAATTTACAAATTGTTTTGGGCAGTGGCCAATAATGATTTGATAAAATTTTTCATAATTACAATAACAAAGATATCAAATGCACACACTTATTGATACAATGTTGGTCAAAAGCTAAAATTTTCTCACAGTCCATAAAGACAGTCCTGATCATTCATCACAGTGAAACTGCCGTTTCTTTTCTCAAAGTCTGAGCAGTAAAAGACAATGCACACGGAAGTAGTGGATTTCCATGCAGTCTTGAAGAAGTAGTGTTGTCCTTCCAACGGAAAGACAGTGCTGACTCTTGACATGCTGACAGGTAATGGGCCACAACAGAGTAAACCCACAGCAGAGTCATTCGAAGTTTTGAAGAATAGTGGTAGGTAGGTCATCACAGAGCAGACCCACTGTAGTCCTGGTAGAGATTACGGTATTGGTGGGCCACCAGAGGTGCAGATCCACTGCAGTCCTTGCAGAAATAATGGTACTGGTGGGTCATCAAAGTTGTAGACCCACTGTAGTCCTTGTAGAAATAATGGTATTGGTGGGTCATCAAAGATGCAGACCCACTGTAGTCCTTGTAGAGATGGCCAGCAGCCATCTGTTGTGACTGTACAGGTGCACAATCACCATTGAATAGTCTTGCGGATAATGTTGCAAGTCAATAACAACCACTTGTGCACTCACAAAGTTTTGGGAATTGTCCTTAGAACCAGCAATGCTGTTATCCAGTCCCTTGCTGAATTAGTAACACATGTGCAAACACTAACAGTCCCTACTTCTCACATATTGTCCATATACTATGACCAACAGAAACATGTGCAATGGAACTTACAAGTTAATAATATGATGAACTGGTGTCAATTACAATTTTATAACATAAGAATACAATTACAAAGGTACAAAATACATCATTAAAGAACATAACAATACAGATAACATTTGTAGTACAGGCTTTACAACAGAATAGAAATAAACATATACATCAATGTTACAGGAATTATGAGATAAGTAGATACATAAAAGATCAGAATAAATTTTGAAACATCAACTTCACACATGAGCATTACAACAAAACAGAATAAATAATGTCTAAACATCTTTACAAAGTAAATAACATATTATTAATGCCAATTATATTTGAGGATAACAGTATTCCTCATCATAGTGACTGTAGCTTAGTATTAGAAGAAGAAAAAATTCTATGAAACTACACAGAGACAGGAAGAAAACAAATACACAAGGGTACACAAACACATAGTGGGATAACACAAAAGGAAAGGACAGGGTTCGTTTTCAGTGTAACATTTGGTACTGCAGTCCAACCCAAAACTTCATTCCATAGATCTTTCGTCTTATTTCGATATTTGCTCCAGCCAAAAAAATCCTATCCAAGCATGCTTTCTGTATTTTTCTCGTATTTCTTACCTCATTATTTATTTCCAAGAAAATCCTACCTATACCTGTACTTTGTTCGTATAACTTCTCAGTGCATTTCTTCAAATTCATTGCAACTCATTCTCTTATAGGCTACCCCCTCTTAAGCTAACTTAAATCTACTGAGCACAGATGCTAAACTAAGGAACGAGGCAATGCAGCAGCACAAAACAATTAACACAAACATCAATGACAAAAAATTTAAATAGGCAAAGCAATTGCAATATTACAACTAATATAAGGCACTGTGCAGCAAACAAGTAAAATAAATCAGTAGTAAACTGGCTTAGCAGAGTAACACAAAGTCAAATTCAGTAACTCTATGCCTGGCAAACAGCAGCAGCAAATGAAATAACTTATACCTAAACATGACAAAGCTCAAGCAGAAAAAATATTACAGTAAAAATGGCCATGTTTAATACCTATGTCACATCTTAACACTAAGGTGATGCATCACAAAAACGTACTCTGCAAGAAAGTTACCAAGTCATTAAAAAAATTATTTATGCAATTCCTGTGAAGGGAAATGTCTATTTGTGCTCTCTTTTCTAGGAAAGTGCATCATAAACGTATTCTTTACTGGGTCTGTAGACAGGAAATAGTGATATTAGTACATCTATTAAATTTTATAATAACCAATGCTGCAGTGCAGCTAGAAACTAGATATTAAAGAAAATGAGCAAATCTCTTAACTAGAAAGAGAATAAATGTAAAATGTTTCTCATCATTTCATTAGGCATTTCAGTATATATCATAAATTAAGAGCTCCACAGTGTAATCATATGTTTTCAAGTTTGTGTGTCGTATTTGCGATGCTTTCTACAAAAGAATGTCAACAGCGAGGATAATGGCCTCCCCTTTTTTTTCTACCTGTGCCTCTGAAAGGCACACATTAATGGCTTTTTTTTTTCGGGCATCTGTCGCACAGCTGGGTGCCCATGACGCATTACGTGAAGGTGGTCACTTAACTTTCTTACCGAAATATTTACGACAGCAGTTTCCGCTACAGTGACAGTCTCATATAAAAATATTTCACGGGTCAAGAATTTGCGTTACAAATCGGTGGAAACAAAATGCTATTGATATAACAGTGTCCAAAAAATTTTCGTTGGCATTGTAATACATTCACGCATTTACATACATTTCATAACTCTTAAAGTACGATTCTTGGTTTCCAACAACCTTTTTCACAAACCAGAGTCCCTAACCACTACTCATTATTCCTTACCTTATTCGTCAACACTTCTTCAATATTTCATCATAACAGATACGTAGCATAATCAAATAACTCATATAGCATCAGCCTATGAATCATAACCATACCTCAGCAGCATAATACGCATCGTCATCGTAATAATAACATCATAACACCTCAGTCAAATCTCAAAAACGTCGTAGCTTTCTGCAATAATGTCAAAACCTAAAAAAAAATTCTCTGCTCATTTCAGTAGTGTCATCTACCTCAAACGTACTTTAAAAATCATGATCTCATACCAAATACGTCATTCAAAGCTCTCATAGTATCACAATGGTTCTGAAAAAATATGAACAGTTCACAAAGTACAGACAAAATACCATTTCGTAAGTGTGAAGTTACCCAACTGTGTAATTGTGTAAACATGTGTCACTGATGTAGTAAAAAATTTGTCTCTCTCAGTTGAATGATCAGATAGCTGTGTAATTATGTGTTAGAGAAATATGGTACCGATGTGTAAAGTTGTGTAAGCAAATACCGTATTAGCTAGGGCTCCTTGTGCTTGCCAAACACATGATACACAAAGTAAGCGTGTACCCCCCTGTTGATTTTGATTTTCTTTGAATTTCTAATTTGTTCATACTCTTCTATGTCAGTGAAGGCTACGGGTCTTGTGTCATTCAGATCATCATCTACCTTTGTAGATAAGTTAGTGACCTGATCCGAAAGTTCGGCTACTTTGTCTGATAGTGAACACATTTCCTCAGTGTGTTTTTCTGAACCAAGTTTCAGAGTGTCCATTTGTGTTGAAATCGAATCTACTGTGTCCTTTAAGTTTTCCTGAGATTTTGCAAGTTGCATAACCGAATCGGTAGATGCAACTGAGTCAATTTTAGCCCACAAGGTCTCATGATTTTCATGAACAATGGTTTGCAGTTCTTTTATGACTGCTTCGTGATTCTGTAATGCATTTTCATGCCGCGAAAAAATAGGTTGAAAATGCTCACAAATTTGTGTTTTTACTTCATTACAGACTTTTTGACATTTCGATTCAATGTTATGTAACTCAGTAGTTAAATCTTCACGTGTTTGTTCAAGTGTGGTGTCTAACTTCCGAAGATTTTGTTCCATTGTGTGTAACTGTTGCTGTGTTTGTCTCTGGTGTTGTTCCATTGTGTCTAACTTTTGAAGATTTTGTTCCATTGTGTCTAACTTTTGAAGCTATTGCTGTGTTTGTCTCTGATTTTGTTCCATTGAGTCTAACTTTTGAAGATTTTGTCCCATTTGTCTCTGATTTTGTTCCATTTGTTGCATTAATTGCAATAATAATGTATTAGTGTCTGGAATCTGTTTCTCTATGCTTTTTGGCAGTGCATTTTCACTGGCAACATTCACATTTTGACAAGCAGAAAATGTGTCTTGACTCATTTGAGAAAACGGTGAGGACCAAAAACCTAAGTCTACAGTATTTGCAATATTGTGTTCTGTCATTTCGGATTCCTGACGCGAGCTGTTGCCGACCGATCGATCGATAATGCTTCCTTGTTCACTACCTGTTTCACTGTCTACACCGTTATTTGCCGCCCGCTCCATTTCCCTATGCAAAATTACCAAATTACTACTTCGAATGTCTGTTAATTCACAACACAGTGGTGCTGATAAGCTAAGCTCGTCGTCACTATTATTTCCCAGTTTACTTTGAAGCCTAGTGTTACGTTTTCACACGCCATTATTGTCACAATATTTCACACGATAACACAGAAAAGCACAATTTGAAGAGCAAAAATAAGAGAACACATTAACATAGCACTGAAAATAATATGTAGTTAATTGCAAGCGCAGCTGCGAGATACTTGGTGCAAATCTACAAGCTTGCCACAACTGTTTTACTGTACAACAATGAAAGACTGCAACTACAAAGGAGATTCTCTCTACAATTACGCACTAGCAATAATCAATAGCTACACTAATTACACAAACTGCAAGAAAAGTCAGAAGATTCCAGTGAGGTATCCTCGGCTAAGGGTCGACATATGAAACATCCCCTTTGAAAAATTAAACACGACTGTGCTTAAACTGACACACAATATTTTTTTTACCGCAACGCAATCTGACTTTCAAAAATCCCTACAAAAGAATCGCCCTGACTAACATTAACCTATACCTTTCACAAATCACTTACCTCACAAAAATCTTCGTTACTCGAACTACTGCAATACGGCGAGCGCCACTACTGCCAGCTAAATAAAAGATTCAAACTACTGAAGGCACTAACTACTGATAGGTATAGTTAGCAAATGAAAGATTTTATTAGAGAACAAACAATGTATTTACCTTAATAGTCATCAGAAGTCATAATATATACAGCAGCTCATGACATCCATTTTTACAAATTTCAAAACTCCGCCATTTCTCTCCCCACATCCACCACTGCTGGCGGCTCACCTCAAACTGCGCAACGCTACGCGCTGTTCACATCCAGCTGCCCAACACTACAATGGCAGACAACAATGCAAACTAGCCACAGACTGCACACAGCACAGCCAGTGATTTTCATACAGAGAGCGCTACTTGGCGGCGGCGTTACCAATATAAGAACCTAAACAGCCTACTTACACCGTGGCCGTGTAGCGAACCACGATGTATCATGCGATCTCACGAAACGTGCACACGTAGAACAGATAGCGGCTCTATATACTACGATACTTGCTCAGTGTTTATTGCCTGCACATCTTCCCATCATTTGGAGAACAGATGTACACGTGAACGTTGAATGGTGCAACCACAGAAGTAAAAACCGAAGTGACCCTGATAACGGAGAATGTAGGAGAAATGTTGAGGCTGCTGTTCCCTTGTATGCCGAGCGTTTTCAGAAGAAAACTCGCTCTCATTCGTTCTTTTACAAGGCTGTGAACGCCTTTATATCTGATGTCAGCGTATAGGCCGGCAAAAGGAAACGAAGCAAACGTGTTACAGGAAAAGCTAATGAAATAGCTTCACTAGCGGCAGTGTACCACAATCTATGGATTGCTTGTCAATTATACCGCGATTCCCGTACGTCCATAGGTACTATTGTCACAATAACGTATCGTCATAAGTATCATCCATACCACGTGTCACTGCGTCAAGAACTTCATGGCACCCATCTCCATAACCGGGTAGTGTTTTGTGAATGGACACATCAACAAACGCAACGCAACATTCTTTGCCGAGGTACTATTTCCTGATGAGTCTACATTCACGACCTCTGTAGCGTTAACCGGCATTACATGCATTACTGGAGTGCACTGGTTAAGGCAAGTTCACTTTCAACGTCCTTGGTCGGCCAACGTATTGTGTGGCATCATGCGTAACCAACTCATTGATCCGTATTCTATCGACGGCACGTTGAATGGAGCCAGTTATCGAAAGTTTTTGGAACAGGAACTACCGGTACTATTGCAGGACGTTGTTCTAGGCATTCGACAACGTATGTGGTTTCAGCATGGCGGTTGCCCAACGCGTTATGCAATTGAAGCACGGGAGGTATTAGATAGTGTTTACACTGGTCGTTGCATCGGCAGAGGAGGCCCTGTTAACTGGCAAGCTATGTCACCGGATTTATTTCTGTGTGATATTTAAAACATAAGGTGTACCAGCAGGTACAAGCAGGCAGCGAAGTCGTGGTCGTCAGCATCAGAAACGCGTGTGCTGACGTTTCCGCAGATATACTTCTGTCGTGTGTGCGGTCAATTGAAAAGCGGATCACTTAGTGTATTGAAGTTGGCCGCACTACGTTTGACCACTTACTTGACGCATCGAGTAGTCACCTGTTCGATAGGTCGGAGGAATACAACATGGCGAATGGGGTTTCCAATATGAACTAATGAAATACTTGCCAGTCCAACCCTCGCACCATGGAGCAGAAGTCCAACGTGCCATTGGATATTCAAGGGCCATTGAGAACCATATCGTAAATACCCATTTCTGTTCCTCTGATTACAGCGCCGTCTGTGACGAAACGATGAAAATGCTTTGCAAGTAATGTATGTAGATTTTGCCATAGAATCGCAATATGCAATAATAAATGGGGGTTCCCAAGGAAGATTTCAAAGTTCCGCGCCCCCACGCACTGGGTGGGGTGGTGGGTCGAGTGTAGTACCATTGGATGTCCCCGTCCGAGAAAAAAATTTGAAATTATAACTTCTTTTGATCCGATGTGTGGTTTTCGAGCTACTTCAGTGTATTCAGTTAAAAGAGACGCCATGTATATACGGGGGTGGGAGTGGATAGTACAAAAGTAGCAAAATTGTCTCTGGAAATTGGTAAAACACTAGTTCCGAATTCTCTGGGTACGTGGCATCATTAGACATAATTTTGTATCAGTTGCCTTAGCGGCAATTGTACTGACTAGGACTAGTGTGACGCTTTTTGTATGGCGTTTTTTCCAGGCGTTAGGCAATTTTTCAACGGCAGACGTGAATACTAACATGTTATAACATCAGACTCTGTTTCCTGTTAGGGAAATCAGCAGCAGAAACTGTCGCAATCCTTAGGATAGCTCATGGAGACGGTGCTTTGAGCAAGGCAAGGTTTATGAGTAGTTTTCTCGTTTTCGATCTCCAGAACGGACGAAAACATTGAAAAAATCCTTGTCGCGATTATGTTTGTTTGTCGTATAACAAGAGATAATTGGTGCACCTGACTGGAATATCCTGCAGATAGTGCCAACGAATTTTGACTAAAGATCTGAATGCGAAACGTGTTACAACTAAATTCGTTCTGATGCCCAAGAGCCAATTGTTTGCACGTATGCCGGAAACTGAAACAACAATCAGAAATTGATCCAGATTTTGATGCAAAAATCATTATGGGCGACGAATCGTGGTGTTATTGATGGGCTCAGAAATCAAGCAACAATCCAACTAGTGGAATAATCAGTCATCAAGACCAAAGAAAGCAATACAGGTGAGATCCCATGAGAAGACAATTTTGGTTTGTTTTTTCGACATCTAGGGGATCGTTCTTCATGAATATGTTCCTCATGGCACCACAGTTAACCAACTTTACTACCTTCGAGTGCTAAAATGATTACATAAAGCAGTGAGAAAAAGAAAATCCCCATAGTTGCAGTCTGGTGATTGGCATTTTGACAACCCCCCAGCACGCAAACTGCACGTAAAGCAGGTTTTGGCCACAAAGCAAGTGACAAGAGTTTTTCAGTCACTCTACTCTTCGAATCTGGCTCCTGGCGACTTTTTTTGATTTCCGATAGCGAAAAGAAGCCTGAAACGAAAGCGTTTTCAATACCTAGAAAAATATCCCTGGAGGTACAATACTGCACAACTTATATCGAGTTTAAAACTGTTTCCGCCAGTGGAAGAAATGTTGGGACACGTTAATATGTTTAGGGGCACTATTTTGAAGGTGAGTATGTTCTGAAAATGTTAAGTGATGTACACAGTGTTTTGGAAAACAGTTCTCGTTATTTTTGCGTCTTCCCTCGTATATGTATGAACAATTCTTGCTACGTGGAACATAGTGAATACAAATTACATTAATTGCTTATTCAACCTCGCGGATGTTACGTCATTCTATTTTTTTGCCAATCCTTCGTACTTTTGAAAAATAAGATGTTTGTCCTGTCAGTTGATATGGCCGATATCTAACGATTACAGCTGCAAGTTGTGAGGATGTTGAGATATTTGCTATTATCAATAAAATTTGAGGGTAGATTTATCGCACTGTTTAATCGCAGCGACAACGTTGCAGCTACCTCTGGTTTCGCCGATGTAGAATTTCAAAGTAATTTATGCCTGCTGACAATGTTTTAGATAAAGTGTGATTGTTGCTGCTGTGCGAGGGCGCCTATCGTGGGACTCAAGTGGACTGAGATCGATCTGGGCGTCCGAGACGAGAGCGGTCGCGTTGAGGCGACGCGCGGGCCGGCGTCGTTCCGTTCAAATTGTTAGTTCGTTCTGAATATGATTACTCGCGCCGCATCTGTTCACTGGTAAGCTTCTGTGTGGAAAGATCAATGTCATACAGTGGCATGAGGACTATTAATTAAGTGTGCATATTTAAAAGTGTTTGCTATAAGTAGCGCTTCCGACAAAAGTCGTACTATTCGCGATCCGGTAACAATAGCTGTTATATATCGGATGCGACGTTATCATCTTCCTTAAATTATCATTCGTTGGATTATCTGCCTCTTAATTAATGGAGCTTTGAGTATTGACATAATGTAGCACGCATCCATGAGTCGTTTTATGAAGTGATTGGGAGCAGTTTAATGTAATTAAAGATTTGACGTTATTTTAGTATTTCTCGCATTTTAATGGACTCAGTTCAGTAGTGTAATCCACATCTGTCCGGACATAAATAACGGTCGAATTATTTGAACTTTACATGCAAATGGGGTAAGAAAGGATATCTTTGTTTTGTCTCAAAGTAAATAAGTATATAGAAGTCGGGCACAAGTGTAGAAAGTTAACATATCGTATAAGATACAGTGTAATAACATTACCTGTTTCTATCTTGTTTTGGAAATTATCATTTTTTGTGGAAGTGTCTAGCTCCAACTATCATTCCGAGATGAAACTCGGTTAATTCCCATAGTGCAGCCATAATGATGTCGGAAACCTTTTCACATAAACCACCTGAGCATAAATGACAGCTTCACCAATGCACTGTCCTTTTATATCTTGTGTACGCGATACCACCACCATCTGTGTGTGTGCGTATCGCTATCCCGTGTCTTTTATCACCTCAGTGTGTATTGCGTAGCAATTGTTGGTATTTATAGTTCCTTGGACAATCTTTATTACATGACTTTGGGCTCGGAAAACATTCACAAGTTTCCTCACCTGATTCACGTTGTGATATCCTACTTCCCTTGTTAGCCTCACGTTCTCTGCTTGCTGTTTGCCATCAACGGTACCACAGAGGGAACCATGGAGAAAGTAAAAGTCTTCGCATGGTGCACGAATACTGTATGTGGCTGAATGCATGGGAGTTATAACGCAAACCACGGAGATAATTAGTATTCAGACACAAAGAGCGGTTGTGCATAGTATCAACAAGACGTTGGCTCTGCGGATGGACATCCTTGAGCAAAGAATATAGGAGTGACTAGGAAGTAAGAGGCTCAGTAGTTTGTCGGTTTGGGATTGGTGTGAATCACGTCCTTAAACATTTTTTTTCTTTGAGTCACCAGTATTCTGACGGTATTTATGCGTCTAGGCAGGAATTCCTCTCTTGTGCCGAACTCATCATCTCACAAGTACCACTTGCAACCTGCTTTCTCAGTTATTTGCTAGATGTATTCGAATTTCTGTATTACCATCTACAGCTTCCTCTAGTACCATGGAAGTTATTCTCTGATGTCTTCACAACATGTCCTATCATTCTATCCCTTGTTGTTTGCGTTGTTCCGCACTAGTTTCTTTCTTCATCGGTTCTGCAAAGAATCTGTGTATTACGTATCTTATCGGTCCACCCAGTTTTCAACGTCCTTCTATAGAACCACATTTCAAAAGCTTAGATTCTCTTTTGTTCTGGCTTACCCACAGTCCATGGTTCACTTCAATACAATGCTGTGCTCAAAATGTACATTCTCAGAGATTTATTTCTCAAATTAAGGCCAGTGTTTGCTACTAGAAGACTTCTCTTGGTCAGGAATGCCATCTTTGCCTGTGCCAGGCTGCTTTTTATGTCTGCCTTGCTTAGTCCGTCATATAGTATTTTGCTTCGAAGGTCGCAGAATTCCTTAACTTCACCTGATTAACAGACATTAAGTCTTGGACCATCCGTGATTGTAACCTCTATGTAAGTGATGAATTAACAAATGTATTAGTATTAAATATTGATGTTATTAATAGGTGTACCGTTAACTTCAACTACTTCGTTGCCACCAGCTTTGATGGTATGCTTATTTTTATCCTCATTTCTGCTACGCCTTTCGTGTTCCTTCAGTTTACTCTCAATCTATATTCTGTACTCATCAGATCGTTCATTGCATTCAACAGGTGCACTAATCCTTACTCACATTCACTGAGGGCAACAATGTCATCGGTAAATGGTATCACTGATATGTTTCACTTTGAATTTTAGTTACGCTATTCAACCTTTCTTTTATTTCCGTCATTGCTTTTCGACTTGGAGATTGAACAGTAGGGAGGAAAGATTAAACCCCTGTCTTACTCCTTTTTAATCCAAGTACTTTCTTCTTGGTAACAACTTTAGAACTGCCTGTCTGGGGCCTTCACCTTTGTGAAAGCCAGATTCTCAGGCAACATGTTCTCCATTTTCTGTTCCATTCTTCTGTGTACTGTTGTTGTTAGCAACGAGGATGCAGGAGCTGTTAAGCTTATTGTGCTATAGTTCTCGCTCTTATCCACTTTTGCTATCATCTGGATTATGTGGTTGATATTTTTTCTGAAATCTGAGTGTATGTCGCCAGACTCATAGATTCTACACACCAGCGTGATTTAGCACTTGGCTGCCACTCCCCTCCCGACCCGCTACCCATGATTTCAGAAATTGTTTAGAAATGTTGTCTTACCCATTTCACCATATTTGATCGCAAGTTTTCCAAAACACAGTCAAACTCTGACTCTAAACTAGACCTCTTATGTCTTCCACAATTACTCTCACGTTTTCTTCCCATCACGTGGTCAGACCCCTCCCTCGTAGAGGACTTTAGTGTACGTTTTGCACTTATCTACTCTCTCCTTTGGGTTTAACAACTAAATTCTCATTGCTCGTCTATAGTTGAAGGCCTTGGATTTAATTTCACGGAAAGTTGTTCTGACTTTCTATCGGAAGCAGTTATGACCGTTTCATTTCGATTATTTCACAATTTTTTTGCAACATTTTTGCCTTAGCTTCACTGCACTTGTGATTTATTCCATTCCCAAGATTTCTGCACTTTTACGTTCCTTGCACCTATGTTTTTCCATGCAATTTCTATGATTGCCCATTATAGAGATCTCCATTCTTCTGAACTGCCACTATATTATTCATTATCACAGTATCGCAGTGTCTACAGAGAGAGCTTCAAACGCTCCTCACTACTTCGTCATTCAACTTCTTTCCACATAGATTCTTGTGGACGGTTTTCTTAAACTCTTTAACACTGCTAAATTGTATTCCGAGTCAATATCTGCTTCTGTGTACGCCTCACAGTCCACTATTTTATTTCAGAATATCCGTCTGACCGTGATGTAATCTAAGTGAAATCTGCTCGTATCACTCGGCCTTTTCCATGTATACCACCTCCTCTTATGGTTCTTCAACAGTCTTCACTATTACTAGCTGAAATTTATTGTGTAACTTAATTAGTATTTCTTCTCTCTCATTCCAACTACCAAGCCCATATTCTCTCATCACACCTCCTTCTACACCCCTATATTTTCATATCCCTCTCGGTACTGAATTAGTCGTTCAATATCTTTACATATTTCCTCCATCTCCTCATCTTCTGCTTTCGACATCGTCATGCATAGCTGAACTACTGTTGTTGGTGTTAGTTTGCTGTCGATTTTGATGAGAAAAAGACTATCGCTGGACAGTAGCTCTCTGCCCTACCTTCCTATTCATAGCGAATCCTAGTCCCGTCATACCACTTTCTGCTGCTGTTGATATTACCCTATATTGTCTGCCAGAAATCCTTGTCTTCTTTCCATTTCACTTCACTGACTCCCACTATATCTAAACTAAGCTTTAGTGTTTCCTTTTCCAGATTTTTCTAGCTTCCCTACCACTTTCCACTTCTTTCACTCTAAACTCCGACTCGTAGAATCTTACCCTTTCATTGATAATTCAATCTTTTTCTCATGATTCCCCCCTCCCCCCCCCCCCCCTTCTCCATGGCAACCCACTTCCCGGGACCAGAGACCCCAGTGGCGGAGTACTCCGGGGATCCTGTTCCTAAGGAGAGATCGTCATCACTCTTTTTCAGTTACAAGCCACATGCCTGTGGGTACACATTACGCCTTCAATGTAGTAGTTTCCATTGTTTTCTGCTTGCTGATGTCGTTGATCGTAACTGATTCTTTTGCCTTTCTGGGGCAGTTTCCTTCCCAAAGGAAAAGAGGTTGCCCTGAAACTGTCCGCTTTTCCATCCTCTTTGACGAGGTCGTTGGCGGACTATGGGTAATTACTAGGTCGGAAGTCTTCGGCTGCCATTGCTGATGATTTTTATTCGTAATTTAGGTAGTGGCTGTGATTGAAGGCGTGAACAGTGGCGCGTTGAACACCAGCCAAAGACGCTACTGCTTTTTTTTTTTGTCGACTTGTTACTTCGTGGTTTTTTCGTGAGTGCTTGTGAACCGTGGCGCCATTAAGTTAGTAGACTCTTCTGTACGGCGCCACTAGCTCAAGGGTAATATCGACTATCCCTCTTGCCAATATCTATGAGGAAGAGTTGGTATCTGTCGGTTGTGTCCTCAGAAGCTTTTTGCTTGCCAGTATACAGGATGAGTCACCTAACGTTACCACTGGATATATTTCGTAAACCACATCAAATACTGACGAATCTATTCCACAGACCGAACGTGAGGAGAGGGACTAGTGTAATTGTTTAATACAAACCATATAAAAATGCACGGAAGTATGTTTTTTAACACAAACCTACGTTTTTATAAAATGGAACCACGTTAGTTTTGTTAGCACATCTGAACATATAAACAAATACGTAATCAGTGCCGTTTGTTGCATTGTAAAATGTTAATTACATCCGGAGATATTGTAACCTAAAGTTGACGCTTGAAACCTTCGACGTTCAGTTGCGTGTTGTAACAAACACGGGCCACGATCGGCGAGCAGCATCTGCAGGGACATGTTTACGATGACGACCGTGTTTACGAGTGTGGCTGTAGTGCACTGTTGTAGTTTGGTCTAGTTGTCGCAGTGTCCGCATGTAGCGCTTGCTGCTATTGTTTTCTGCATTCGTCTGCGCACGAAGACCAACTGTAGTACACCGTGTTACCAGACGTCTGTGATAGTGTAGTGTTGTAGGAACTGTGACCATGGTGTATGCGAACTCGGAAAAGGCGGAGATGATACTCATCTATGGCGAGTGTCGACGAAATGCAGCTGAAGCCTGCAGGGCGTATGCAGAACGGTACCCGGACAGAGAGCATCCAACGTGCCGCACATTGCAAAACATCTACCGCCAACTGTGTGCAACAGGTATGGTCGAAGCACGCAAACGGGTCCGTAACAGGCCCGTCACAGGAGAAGCGGGTGCAGTTGGTGTGTTATCTGCTGTTGCCATGAACCCACACATGAGTACACGGGACATTGCGAGAGCCGGTGGACTGAGTCAAAGTAGTGTCATGCGCATACTGCATCGTCACCGCTTTCACCCGTTTCATGTGTCGCTACATCAGCAATTACATGCTGATGACTTTCATCATCGAGTGCAATTCTGTCAATGGGCATTTACAGAGAATGCGTTGCAGTTCTACCTGTTTACCGATGAAGCGGGTTTCACAAACCACGGGGCAGTGAATCTAGGGAACATGCATTACTGGTCCGTGGACAATCCTCGTTGGCTCAGATAGGTAGAGCGACAGCGACCGTGGACTGTAAATGTATGGTGCGGAATCATTGTCGACCACCTCATTGGTCCTCACTTCATTGCAGGTGCCCAAACAGCTGCAACATGCATCGCGTTCCTACAGAATGATCTGCCAACGTTGCTCGAAAATGACCCACTGGAAACGCGTCGACGTATGTGGTATCAGCATGATGGTGCTCCTGCACTTGCCGCAATTAACACTAGGCTGACCCTTGACAGGATGTTCGACGGGCGTTTCATAGGACGTGGAGGGCGCATAAATTGGCTAGCCCGTTCTCCTGATCTTACACCTCTGGACTTCTTTCTGTGGGGTACGTTAGAGGAGAATGTGTACCGTGATGTGCCTACAACCCCAGAGGACATGAAACAACGTATTGTGGCAGCCTGCGGCGACATTACACCAGATGTACTGCGGCGTGTACGACATTCATTACGCCAGAGATTGCAATTGTGTGCAGCAAATGATGGCCACCACATTGAACATCTATTGGCCTGACATGTCGGGACACACTCTATTCCACTCCGTAATTGAAAACGGAAACCACGTGTGTACGTGTACCTCACCCCTCATGATAATGTACATGTGCGTCAGTGAAAAAGACCAATAAAAAGGTGTTAGCATGTGGACGTTATGTGCTGTTCCAGTCTCTTCTGTACCTAAACTCCATCACCGTTCCCTTTGGATCCCTACGTAATTCGATGCTCTCCGATACACACGATCGAACAGCGGAGGAGTGGTACTCAAGCGTCAACTTTAGGTTACAATACCTCCGGATGTAATTAACATTTTACAATGCAACAAACGGCACTGATTACGTATTTGTTTATATGTTCAGATGTGCTAACAAAAATAACGGGGTTTCATTAAAAAAACGTAGGTTTGTGTTAAAAAACATACTTCCGTGAATTTTTGTACGGTTTGTATTAACCAATTACACTAGCCCCTCTCCTCACGTTCGGTCTGTGGAATCGATTCGTCAGTATTTGATGTGGTTTACAAAATATATCAAGGGGTAATGTTAGGTGACTCACCCTGTATATACGGGTTCGCTGGCCCGAGTGGGGAGGCACCAAGTTTGGGGATTAGAATTATATTAATACCTTCAGCCGCTGACGGGCGTATATATGTATCAACGCGTACAGGTGAAAATGTGTGCCTCGAACGGGACTGGAACCTGGCATCTCCTGCTTAAACGGCAGACGCTCTATCCATCTTATCCACCGAGGGCACAGAGGATAGTGCGACTGCAGGGACTATCTCGCGTACGCCTCCCGCGAGACCCACATTCTCACCTGGTGCATCCACATACTACGTTCGTAATATCAAACCCATAGCACACTCATTACTCGTGGAGTACATTCTTACCAAGTCATGCAAGAGTTCCGGGAATATGTGTGCATCCTCATCCATATCCATGTAAGTATATACTTCTGGCAATACCGGCAATGACCTTCTTCTTATGTGCGGATGCACACATATTACCTGAACTCTTACGGGACTTGGTAAGAATGTCTAACACGAGTAATGAGTGTGTTGGGGTGGAATACTACGAATGTAGTGTGTGGACATACAAAGTGAGAATGTGGGTCTCGCGGGAGGCGTGCGCGAGATAGTCCCTGCAGTCGCACTTTCCTCTGTACCTTCGGTGGCTCAGATGGATAGAGCGTCTACCATGTAAGTAGTAGATCCCGAGTTTGAGTCCCGGTCGGGGCACACATTTTCACCTGTCCCCGTTGATATACACTCCTGGAAATGGAAAAAAATAACACATTGACACCGGTGTGTCAGACCCACCATACTTGCTCCGGACACTGCGAGAGGGCTGTACAGGCAATGATCACACGCACGGCACAGCGGACACACCAGGAACCGCGGTGTTGGCCGTCGAATGGCGCTAGCTGCGCAGCATTTGTGCACCGCCGCCGTCAGTGTCAGCCAGTTTGCCGTGGCATACGGAGCTCCATCGCAGTCTTTAACACTGGTAGCATGCCGCGACAGCGTGGACGTGAACCGTATGTGCAGTTGACGGACTTGGAGCGAGGGCGTACAGTGGGCATGCGGGAGGCCGGGTGGACGTACCGCCGAATTGCTCAACACGTGGGGCGTGAGGTCTCCACAGTACATCGATGTTGTCGCCAGTGGTCGGCGGAAGGTGCACGTGCCCGTCGACCTGGGACCGGACCGCAGCGACGCACGGATGCACGCCAAGACCGTAGGATCCTACGCAGTGCCGTAGGGGACCGCACCGCCACTTCCCAGCAAATTAGGGACACTGTTGCTCCTGGGGTATCGGTGAGGACCATTCGCAACCGTCTCCATGAAGCTGGGCTACGGTCCCGCACACCGTTATGCAACATCGTGCAGCCCGCCTCCAGTGGTGTCGCGACAGGCGTGAATGGAGGGACGAATGGAGACGTGTCGTCTTCAGCGATGAGAGTCGCTTCTGCCTTGGTGCCAATGATGGTCGTATGCGTGTTTGGCGCCGTGCAGGTGAGCGCCACAATCAGGACTACATACGACCGAGGCACACAGGGCCAACACCCGGCATCATGGTGTGGGGAGCGATCTCCTACACTGGCCGTACACCACTGGTGATCGTCGAGGGGACACTGAATAGTGCACGGTACATCCAAACCGTCATCGAACCCATCGTTCTACCATTCCTAGACCGGCAAGGGAACTTGCTGTTCCAACAGGACAATGCACGTCCGCATGTATCCCGTGCCACCCAACGTGCTCTAGAAGGTGTAAGTCAACTACCCTGGCCAGCAAGATCTCCGGATCTGTCCCCCATTGAGCATGTTTGGGACTGGATGAAGCGTCGTCTCACGCGGTCTGCACGTCCAGCACGAACGCTGGTCCAACTGAGGCGCCAGGTGGAAATGGCATGGCAAGCCGTTCCACAGGGCTACATCCAGCATCTCTACGATCGTCTCCATGGGAGAATAGCAGCCTGCATTGCTGCGAAAGGTGGATATACACTGTACTATTGCCGACATTGTGCATGCTCTGTTGCCTGTGTCTATGTGCCTGTGGTTCTGTCAGTGTGATCATGCGATGTATCTGACCCCAGGAATGTGTCAATAAAGTTTCCCCTTCCTGGGACAATGAATTCACGGTGTTCTTATTTCAATTTCCAGGAGTGTATATCAACGCACGTCAGCAGCTGAAGGTATTAATATAATTCTAATTTCGTTCTAGACGGCTGCAGGTCGTCAATGGTGTCTGTTCTTTCGGACATGTCCGAAAAAACAGACACCAAATCCATGTAAGTATAAAGTTTCGGGATTTACGGTAGCGTCGCGACAAGAGGCGGTCACGCGGTCCGAGCGACCGAAGCCACGAGCTACGCGAGGAGGGCCTGAGCAGAGAAAAGATACCAGAGTACTTCACCTGGGTCAGCGTCGACTACAAGCACAGGCCGACACCCCGTCGGCTGGTTGGCAACATTCGTGTCAGACAACCGCTCGTGGACTGGCTGCCCTCTTCTACCTGGCTACCCTCTTCTACCTGGCTTTCATCGGCACCACTCAGTAACAGCTCCGACGCATCGTGGATCCAAGGTGCTACTTGCTGATAAAAGGGAGTAAGGGAGTAACATTCTGTAATCCTCGTGGTGATTGGTGTCATTGTCTACCCGACCTCCTAATTATTTTCTAGTTTGTAGCCGACCCTCAGAGTTTTACTCGGTCGGCTCTTTGGTCGTAAATATAAGCTGTAGTATTCTACTAGACACTAGTTGTCATTTGAAAATTTGTTTTGATATTATATTGCCCTGCCTTTCTAGTTTATACCTGTTAATTTACGTTTTAATGAATCAGCTCCCGGTCGGAAATACAGTCGGAACAATTGTACCAAGGCACAGGTTGCCGTTAAACAAACAGGGGTCGTGTGCTTGGATTTAGATGTTTTCCGGTTTAATTCCTTTGAAAGACCGGGTCATTATTGGTGTATTTTTTAACTGGACTTTGTGGTTCAGGCGAGTGAGTTCTCTTGTAATAAATGCTCATACGTAATATTTTAAAACGTTCCTTCAGAGCGGCCTTTATAACTGAGAAGCAATTTAACTTTTGACATATTAACAGCCAAGTATCATTAGGGCTTTAGTCTGAATAAGATAGTCAAAAGAGACGGGTTGGGATCCCGTCGCACCTTGGTTGCATATCGAAATGAAGAGGTTGCTCGTTTTGAAGCAAGCCTTATCATTGTCATAACTGTCTCCTAATTTGTTTAACCTTTAAGCGTAGGTGTGCATCTTAACCCCGAAACTTTCGACATACAGTTTCCAAATTAAGAAAAAAAATTACGTCATCTGTTTGAGTAATTGAAACAATCTTGTCGTCAGTATTACTTATATGTTTTCATGTGTTGCAGAAGGGCATTTAATAAGAGAAACTACGTTCAGCGCGGTAGTAAACCCCACTGTTTGACCCGATAACGGGTTGGCTGCAGATCTGGGCCCTTGTAATTAGTTATGTTGTCCTTGTTTTGATTTTTTTTGTAAAAATTATTTATTTAAAAATTTGTTAATTTGTAAAGAAGATAAGTTTATTATTATATATTGTTAAATGAACAGGTTGTGTGAAAAGAAAGTAACATGGATGGGTCCTCCCTTCCACATTTTCTTCAATACCAGTAAATACCACGTCTCAGCTTTTTGCATGACAGTTACCTCTTTTGGATGGCGCCATTTTGCCATGCACTGTATACTTTAATCACGGCGGCAAGCGATCGGTTTACAAACTCTTCCGTTTCGGAAATGCTTCCACCTTTAGCCCGAAAGCCAACTGATCACGCCCTTTTCGACGTCATATAAATCGCTTGGTTTCCGCATTACGGCAACGACAGAACCGTTTTCCGCGTTCCATCCGACATTGCTGGTGCTGTCATCTGCCGTTTGTGAGCTATTATTGCACGTTGACGTCGAATATAGGGAGCTGGTCACATTAATGTGATTTCACCGTGTATATGCCAATGTGGTGGAATGCTAGAAACAATAATTGCGTATAACATATTAACATCTGCAGTTTCATAACTGATAGAATGGATCACATCATTATTAAATTTTGCGAGTGTACAATAATAAATACACTCTGTTTCTGCTTGAAGTCTTTATGAAACATACTGCCGTTGTATTATAATGCTAAACCTCTGTTACTTTGGAGTGGCAGAATATTGTGTAACGTCATACACCAGTTTCTGTCTCGTGGCTTTCGTTGGCTGTCTGGTACTTGTAGCTGTTTGTCACAGGAGTAAGGGTGTTTACGTTTGCCATATGACGGTGAATGTTTGTAGATTCATAGGGGAACGTATGTCAAAATACGTGCCTTTCGGTGTGAACGTGTTCGGGAATCCTTAGTTGTACTTAAAACTACGCAACAGTAGACAACAGTCTATCACAACAGTCTATCGCTAACGCTCCTCTGCCACTGTGGAACCGAAATACCAATGGAACGAATAGACTGTGGTATAGTTCAGATTGATTTATGTTGCGAAAACATTTTAGAATTACGATCGGTTGGATCCTGTAAAAATCATACCGAAAAGCGCGTGTACAATATTTACTAATAACATACTTTTATAATTATTTTTGTAAGACCATTACGCTTATGTACGACAACAGCTTCTTAATCGAGTGTCTTACTCTGCCAAGTATCTTCCCTTCGTGCCTGAAACACATGCTTGAAACGGATGACTGCCATTTACTGAGGACACCAAACATCTGTCGCAAGCAATGGCTTGTCGACGCAACATGGGTTCCAAACTGAAAAACTGAAAAAAGATCCTTTGTGACACATATTATAATGGAACTTTAAGAGTCTCGGTATTCCTAACCTAAATGTCGTCTTTCTTGTTGGGAAGAAAAAGCCGTTCTTATTCTAAAACTGTAAAGTAAGAGTTCGTTTACTTGTATGAGGTACGGACAAAATGGGACGACACATAAAAATATTACAAATGGAGAAACATCCATGTAGCAAAGTGTGCGTTACAGTGTTTTACTTCTACGGAACAATGAAGTACGTTGGCAGAGTCTGAAGGTCTTTCTTACTGTTAGAGGTCAAATACCCAGTTGGCGCAAGACAGACAATGAAGCAAAGGGCAAGCTTGGCTCCGTCGTGCATGTTTTTGAGATTCCTTCGTTTTTTATTTTGCACGCCATCCCGCTGCTACCGTAGGGAGCAACTTTTTGTGTAAAACACCGGGAATGCGACGCGGGACTGGGGAATAGCAAACAATGCTCATCTCCCGTGATGACGCTGCCTTTGAGGCATACATTTCCAACCCTCCCCCCCTCCCCCTTCTAGCTTTCTAGTCTTCTGGTTGGACGTCGCAGCATAACGTGAACAGACATTCACTGCAAGTGCGCGTCTCCCACTGTGTTGCTATGATCTCGTGTAGTACTAAAAATCCGACAAGAGAATGCGACAAATTTGAGCAGACGTGAACTAACAATGTCACAGTGAAATTCTTACGAGGCAAATCTAATTAACCTACTTTAGAGAAGATATAGCCGTTTTTTTGTCTGTGTTCGCTGAAATATTATATTTCTGCGTAATGATTATTTATTATTCTTAGAGCAGAACGATGACTGTTAAAGCTGCCTATAGTTCCGTTATTAAAAATAAACACCAAGTAGATAAGATTCAGTTGAAGAATGTAGAGTAATATCCCACAAAAAAGGTAGGTAAAATTTTGAAACTGAGATATTAATTTGTCGTGAGAACGAATCAAAGAAATGGCTGTAAGCACTATGGGACTTAACATCTGAGGTCATCATTCCCCTAGACTTACAACTACTTAAACCATACTAACCTAAGGACATCAAAGACATCCATGCCCGAGGCAGGATTCGAACCTGCGACCGTAGCAGCAGCGCGGTTCCGGACTGAAGAGCCTAGAACCGCTTGGCCACAGCGGCCGGCAACGAATCAAAAGATGTTTCGCAAATGTATTAAATAACTGTAACTATTTCTATATGAAAATTTGTATACGGAAATCCAAAACCAATCATAACAGTCAATTAAAACAGAAAAATCATAACAGCCAATCAATAATGGCTTCTGCGGCCATTGTTCTAGTGCGAAGGAATGGCAGTAGAAATAAAATATTTTCACAAGCTGCTTCACTTTCATATAGAAACATTTCTCGTATCATGTCTGTAAATTTTGTGTTCTTGCCAATGTATTCGATTTTAACGAAAATATAGTATAGGGAAGGACTAAGCTACAGGGCACGGTAATATAACAGTGCTAATGATCAGTTTTCTCGTGGGTCCTCAACTATCCAAAATAACAGACATTCTCTGACCTGCCGCATCTTTCGACAGCCTGGAAATAGGAACTCATAAAACATTACCGAAGAATGAATGTGATAAACAGCTTTCCGAGACCCATTTGAATTCTAGCAGCATTATACAACGCTTTAGAATACATAGTTCAAGAACAGGTTTCTAATTATTTAACATCAAATAAGCTTTTAGATGAATACCACTCCGGGATCCGGCAAAATCGGGGCAATACGACTGCTCCTATAAAAGTGACTAACGAACTGGAACAAGATGTCGATAAACAACAGGCGACTGTTATGTACTTCTTGGATTTAAGCAAAGCTTTCAACACTGTTGACTTTGACATTCTATTTGATAGTCACACAAGTCCAAATTTTTCTTCAAGTGCTGTTCAGTGGGTCCACTCATACCTTACATCTCGCCAATAGTGTCTAATGATTGGGAAGAAAAGGTTACAATGGAGGGATGTAGTGCCACGAGTCCCACAAGGATCAGTATTAGTCCCATTACTCTCCTAAGTTAATGATATAACAACTATTCTCTCCCTGTTCTCACCTACATGCTGATGACATTCAGCTGTATCTGCATGCATGTCTACTATACCTTAGTGCAGCCTGTGCACAGCCATACAAAACGTAAATATTAGTCGCTCACAAAAGACTTATTACCCCTCAGTTCAGAGAATCTCTTCCACCACTAATCATAAACGACAAGGAAGTAACATTTTCTTCTGAAAATAACTTGGGGATAACTCTGGACCATCACTTAGACTGAACTGAAAACACAATTGCAGTCTATAAGAATGTCTCAGCGTCACATGACTCACTACAGAAATACAAAAAAAAGTATTTATTTTCGAACTTAAAAAGAAGCTCGTGGATACACTAATACTGCCCATACTTGCTATGGAGACGCCATTCTTCAAGGACTGTCGTACGAAGTTCACTCAGGACGGAGTTAGCGATGAATTCTTGGCTACGATACTTTTGTGACGTACACTTTTACGCCTATAACACCGGGCTATGAACAATGATCGTGGCTACGTGCCGATAAGTTTAGAGAATATTATACTCTTTGTTTGCTCAGTCATTACACGCTTTGTTTGCTCAGTCATTACACGCTCTCCTGTTTGTCTTCAAATTTTGCTTCACTGTCTGAACAGCATAGCACATCAAAGTAAAATTCTCTCTATACCATCACATAAAATTGCCATCTTCCTTAATCATTTCCCGTATTATGGACCTGGCTTTGGAACAACCTTCCTCAAAATATAGTGAAATTATATTCCTTTCAAACTTCAAAACACTGTTAATGGTTCACCTTCTGCACAATAGCCATCACTCCCACTCCCATGTTCGTGTGCAGCTCACTCTTGTCAGTTACTGCCCCCCCTACCCTCCCACCCCTTCCAGCCACCCAACCGCCACAAAAAAATGGTTCAAATGGCTCTGAGCACTATGGGACTTAACATCTGTGGTCATCAGTCCCCTAGAACTTAGAACTACTTAAACCTAACTAACCTAAGGATATCACACACATCCATGCCCGAGGCAGGATTCGAACCTGCGACCGTAGCGGTCACGTGGTTCCAGACTGAAGCGCCTAGAACCGCAAGGCCACACCGGCCGGCAACCGCCACACATAGACACAACTTCTCTCTACCCCTTATCGGTAGAGTTCTCTATTTTCATTCCGTTCTTTCCTGATAACCACTGTCACTGTCATTTCAGTCATCTCCTCTTCCTTTATCCATTTACTTCAGTTAATGTGCTAAGCTAACCTATATATAGTACCTGTAGATGCCCTTTACTACTACTACTACTATTGTTGTAATTATACTATTAGTGTCAGTTATTATTATTATTGTTATTGTTATGGGAATCTCTTGTAATACTGTATATCCGGTATGCACTGTTCCTGATCAGGTGTAAGAGACGACCTTAAGTGCCTAGTCTGGTCAGGTTAATTAAGCGATAAATAAATAAACAAAATGCCTTCGTTCTTAGTGCTGTAGTGACTCTCCACGAAGTGGGTTAATTTCATCCACCATAACGTAGCATACGCCCTGTCATTCATTTTTCAGTGTCTGCTTAAGTCACAAAAAGTCTTTTTTAGCTAACTAATACTTTATGTCATTTATTGTTGTTAGCAAGCAGCCTGTTACACAGAATGAGCAGCGGTAAAGCAGTAATCCTACAATTTTAATTATTATGTACTACGTTGAATGTTGTTTACATTTTACTGCGAAAAATTTTTCACGTTTCTTTTGGTCACGTACTTCCTTCTTCCTCTCACATCACCGCTCCCATCATCTGATTGCTGAACTTATTTTGTAGTCTGGTTTAGCTACTTTGAGTTTCTTGATTTTTTGAAACAAATCACCTATTGCAGCTTGTAATTCCCTCAAATATTTCTTAATTTCCATAATCCATATAATTTACTGTTCCATAATTTTTCTCTTATTCTCTTGCTGATTCAGAACCCTGGTGTCCTGAGCAGCTGACGTGCAGCATGTGCAAGTCTTTTTGTTTCATCACACTAATCTTATCACTCCTGCTGCCTTTTCATAATATATTTTCAAAGCATGATAGTTTTTGTCAGTTGATGCTGCCGAATGCATTCTTCCTATTTAGTAAACTTTTCTTCTGAAAACACTTACTACATCGAACTTATTCACTAGTATGTATACCGTATCTAATCATTGTCATTGCTCCTTCCAACAGGCGGTACACATTTGTAGTAGTGCATGAGACTGGTTGCTTTACCAGAAATATATGTCCAAGTGATGCTAAATGTTATTGTGTTTACATATAGGAAAGTATTTCTTCTCAACAATCTTCAAATCGTGAGCTACACCCTTAATTTTTATATGAAATTAGTGAATTTACTCATGGCACTTTTGTTGCCTTAGTCTTCAGTCACTTTCTGAACTGAAATTAATCATTAAATTAACTAATTTAGTATGATTTATTCTGAATTGCTGGTGTATCCATGTACAACCACAAATAAAAACAGTGAATGGCTGGAGGAGTATGAATGAGAACAGTGGTGCACTTAAGTTTACAAAAAGAGTGACAACTTCTTATTAATCCTTTTATAACTACAATCGAGCTGATATATCTTTCCAAAAAAATTACAAACATAAATCAGGAGAGGAATGGTGCTTTATTGGCAAGGCATTCGTTGTGGTGGAAGTTTTGAAAGTTCTCTCCTGAATTAACCACTTTTACAACACAATCACACTTCGTTTACATGAATCCGTTGTGAGGCCAAATTCTATTCAGATGGAGTCAACCACAACCAGGTAAACCAAAAACGGAGCACAGGATGCTGTGAATATCATTTAACAACCATACACAATACTTTACCCTTTGAACTCCATTCAGGCGGCAGCAGAAAACGGCACGCTGTGAGCGAGGGGTGGAGCACAGCGGCAGCTGTAATGATCTAACGTGTCCACAAGAACTTGAAAACTATGTGGACTATCATTCTGATCATTAGAATGTTGGGAGATTTTCTACCAGAGCCCTAAAATCCTGGCAGATTTCAGTGTGAGGTGGACCCGTTTGCTGGTCTGGCCAACTAACTTGACTCAACAGGCATGACGGCGTATACTGGAATTGTCAAACATCAGACTGCTGACTCAGGGCAAATAAGCTCACCCTCATGACACATGATATGTCAGAGAAGATATGCAGTTCCACAGTGGGAACTGCCACTGGCTCTTAGTCTGGCCACAAGTTGCATACCACAAGTCTCAGCCACTAGGGAAAGACCTTGTAAGGTGGCAGAATAAATGGTCAGATTCGCACATTACATGAGACCTTTACAAATCACAATGAGAAGGTGAAGATGTCACCGATGTAAATCTGCTGTTATGAGAACATTTGCCTATCAATATGTAATGCAAAAAGGGATGACAGTTAATCAATGGTAATTAACACACCATTCCTATACAATACATGTCTTTGAGTGAAAGGTAGAGCAGGGAACGTGAGTCGAGTTGCTTTTAGTTTTGAAAAGCCAGCTCCACAATGGCATAGCGAAGCCATTCTGCAGGAGTTACGCCAGAAACCACTTAAAGGGGTGGCAGGAAGGAGGATACGACCCCAGGCCAGGTGACTCAAGCTGGAGGACCGCCTGTAGCGGGGCATCTGCACAAGGGCAGAGAAGAAGCTTTAGAAAATTTCATTTCGGAATTCCAATGGGATACGAACAAAAGAGTGACGCATTTCTGTCCATCGAGTGTGACACGCGGAAAGCTCAATGCACTTTAGGCGTCTAGAACGGGCACAAAACGTCCGATTGGCGGAAACGCACTAGGAAGGAGAAAAATACTGAAGTTTCGAGGCAGTTTGATAGAAGGGAAATTGCGATTGGTAGAGTGTGTTTCTACAAAATAAGAGGAACACTCCTATTGGTAAAAAAAAGCCGCGACGTGAAAAAGGACCCAAGTGGAGGGAGGCAGTTTTGCCATGAGGAGGACAAGAGAGAAATTTTTCTAGGTGACCCTTCTCTGAACTGGCATAAAGTGCGGAAAAGAGCGCTTAACACTCCGTACGACGCAGAGAAGAAATTTGTGTGGACACTGTGCTCACAGCGGATGCACTCCAGCTAAAAATTTAGCTGTAGCAACGTTTAGCTCCAACTGTGGATAAACGAACCAGCCAAGTTAGTTAATTGTTATTGAGAGAACTTAGAGGGCACTATAATATGCATGCTGCTCCAACCACGAGCATGTACACTCCTGGAAATGGAAAAAAGAACACATTGACACCGGTGTGTCAGACCCACCATACTTGCTCCGGACACTGCGTGAGGGCTGTACAAGCAATGATCACACGCACGGCACAGCGGACACACCAGCAACCGCGGTGTTGACCGTCGAATGGCGCTAGCTGCACACCATTTGTGCACCGCCGCCGTCAGTGTCAGCCAGTTTGCCGTGGCATACGGAGCTCCATCGCAGTCTTTAACACTGGTAGCATGCCGCGACAGCGTGGACGTGAACCGTATGTGCAGTTGACGGACTTTGAGCGAGGGCGTATAGTGGGCATGCGGGAGGCCGGGTGGATGTACCGCCGAATTGCTCAACACGTGGGGCGTGAGGTCTCCACAGTACATCGATGTTGTCGCCAGTGGTTGGCGGAAGGTGCACGTGCCCGTCGACCTGGGACCGGACCGCAGCGACGCACGGATGCACGCCAAGACCGTAGGATCCTACGCAGTGCCGTAGGGGACCGCACCGCCACTTCCCAGCAAATTAGGGACACTGTTGCTCCTGGGGTATCGGCGAGGACCATTCGCAACCGTCTCCATGAAGCTGGGTTACGGTCCCGCACACCGTTAGGCCGTCTTCCGCTCACGCTCCAACATCGTGCAGCCCGCCTCCAGTGGTGTCGCGACAGGCGTGAATGGAGGGACGAATGGAGACGTGTCGTCTTCAGCGATGAGAGTCGCTTCTGCCTTGGTGCCAATGATGGTCGTATGCGTGTTTGGCGCCGTGCAGGTGAGCGCCACAATCAGGACTGCATACGACCGAGGCACACAGGGCCAACACCCGGCATCATGGTGTGGGGAGCGATCTCCTACACTGGCCGTACACCACTGGTGATCGTCGAGGGGACACTGAATAGTGCACGGTACATCCAAACCGTCATCGAACCCATCGTTCTACCATTCCTAGACCGGCAAGGGAACTTGCTGTTCCAACAGGACAATGCACGTCCGCATGTATCCCGTGCCACCCAACGTGCTCTAGAAGGTGTAAGTCAACTACCCTGGCCAGCAAGATCTCCGGATCTGTCCCCCACTGAGCATGTTTGGGACTGGATGAAGCGTCGTCTCACGCGGTCTGCACGTCCAGCACGAACGCTGGTCCAACTGAGGCACCATGTGGAAATGGCATGGCAAGCCGTTCCACAGGACTACATCCAGCATCTCTACGATCGTCTCCATGGGAGAATAGCAGCCTGCCTTGCTGCGAAAGGTGGATATACACTGTACTAGTGCCGACATTGTGCATGCTCTGTTGCCTGTGTCTATGTGCCTGTGGTTCTGTCAGTGTGATCATGTGATGTATCTGACCCCAGGAATGTGTCAATAAAGTTTCCCCTTCCTGGGACAATAAATTCACGGTGTTCTTATTTCAATTTCCAGGAGTGTATATCGCCACATAGTAAGACTAGGGCTGAGGACATGTTTTCTCACATAACGAGAAACGTAGGGAAAGTTTCTGCTGGAATGTTGGCAAAGGTCAGTTTAGTTTTGTAGGAATTTCAGTGGGAGAGAGCGGCCTTGCAGACAGCAGCACATTGCAGCTTAAGGTAAATACCGTGTCCAGAGGTGTAAACTTTGTTGGTTCACCAGCTTGCATCCACTGTAAACTCGAGCGGCCTTGGGTAATCTTGCGCTCAGATTTGTCACTTGACTAACCATCCACAGTAGACTTGATTGGAATCCTAAATAGTACCGAACTTTGAACCGGAATCGGACGAGTTTAGTAGTACTGACCAACATCATAACATATGTGTAGGAGCAATTTTGTAAACAAACATCCAATGAAACTTTCATAATATTGTGCTTATGATTAATGTTCTTTCAGAGAGTTAATATTTAACATTGTTGTGTATATACTTATTTCACTTTTCGATGCTGGTAAGATGCGTTATCCATTGCGCTGTTTTTATGTTGGCAAGTTGAAAACTGTGTGAAAAGCTTTAATTTGGTGAGAAATATTGCGACATTAAACTTGTCATTTCATCTCACACAGCTGTTCTGAATTCATAAGCTACAAATACCACATGTAGTATTGGGGAACACGGTGATCCTGACCTAAAATATGAATATTAATCTGACCGACAGAGTAGTTAAAATGAGAGAGTGACTAGCCACCTTTCAGTGAACCCAGTAGCCTACCCGTTCCTATAATGAAGTTTTTAATACAGTTATTCATTTGTTTTTCTAGTACATCTACAGTGCGTATTTTTTCTGTCCATTACTTCTTTCTATTGCACCATATTTCACACGCTTATAGTTTCACCACAATTAACATTTCACTTCAATACAATGTCGTGTTGCAGACCTGCACTTTGTAAATTCTGTGCCAGTATTTTATACTGATAGCATGAGCAGCTAAACAAAGTGTGCAATCTTTGTTAGAATCTACTCCCGATTTCTTCAACTATTTAGTGTGTTTCTTCCAACCATGGTGTTAAGTAGTACGTTATTCTCATGTCTACCACTTTTCATCATTTTTTTAAAATCCAGAACCTTAACTAGTATGGCCACACGTTTCAAGTTCTGGAATTTTCTTACAATTTCCCCACTGAACCTTTCAAGCAGAACTTAATGATAGTGCCAGCGCAACTCTGACTTTCATTTTTCTTAAAATGAGCTCGTCTCTTTTGAACTTGTAAACTTTAGTATTGTCTCAAAGCAATCTCTGTGTTTTCTTGCTCAATGGAAGTGTCGCATTCACACTAACGTTGAACAGTTCGTTGTGCCTCCTTGCAATTTCACTCTAAGTTGTTTATGAAATGTTCTTTAAATCACATTCAACTGCTCACACATTTACTTCGTATGTGATGTCTTTGAATGTTAACTTAAGTATTAGAAACGACAGTCTTGGATGCTATTGTTTAATTATTGTAAAAAACACTCTCCGCAATAATGGAACAAGTAATCGATGGGGACAACAACCTTGTCATACTGTCGCTTTTTTACAGTAGATGCACTATTAGTGGTCTGTTGCAGCACTCTATATACACTGTGCATTGACGGATCGTCAAGAAGCAATGTGTCTATGGAAACCAAAGATATTAATGGGCAGTTTAGCGACTAAGTCGTATTGCAAATGCCAGTGCAAACAACAAGATATGGTGTGTCGCAGAGGGCAGCGATGCATATACCGGCCTTCTGAAGATGGCTGGAGCCATGGAAAAAGCGTCGTAGTATCCGCGATAGCTGAACACAAAACTGAAGCAACGATGAATTTTGAAGAAGAAATTCTTTTTTGACGCATTTTGTATTTACAAAGCTAATAAATGCTTCATTCTATCAAACGTGTTTGAAACTACCACAATAGTCTATCAAAGTAACTGCTTTCCTACGATATTTGTGTTGGCATTTCCATGTAGCAGAGTCGTTAACGAAAACTATACTGAGGTGACAATAGTCATGGGATAGCGATATACACATATACAGATGGAGGTAGTATCGCTTAGACAAGATATAAAAGGGTAGTGCATTGACGGAGCCGCCGATTGTACTCAGATGATTTATGTGAAAAAGTTTCCAACGTAATTATGGACACACGACGGGAATTAACAGACTTTGAATGTGAAGTTGTAGTTGGAGCTAGACGCACAGGATATTCCATTTCGGAAACCATGAAGGAATTCATTATTCTGAGATCCACAGCGTCAGGAGTGTGCCGAGAATTCCAAATTTCAGTCAGAAAGTCTCACTATGGACAATGCAGTGGCCGACTGCCTTAAGGACCGACAGCAGTGGCGTTCGCATAAAGTTGTCAGTGCTAATACAGAAGCAACGCTGCGTGAAATAACTGTAGAAATAAATGTGGTACGCACGACAAACGTATCCGTTAGGAGCGCGCGGCGACATTTGGCGTTAATGGGGTATGGCAGTAGACGCCAGAAGCGAGCGCCTTTGGTGAGAGCACGACATCGCCTGCAGCGCCTCTCCTGGGTTTGTGACCTTATCGGTTGGACTCTAGACGACTGGAAAACCGCGGTCTGGTCAGATGAGTACCGATTTCAGGGTGTGAGTGTGGCGCAGATCACACGAGGCCATTGATCCAAGTTCCCAACAAAGCACCGTGCAAGCTGGTGGTGGCTCCATAATGGCGTGGGCTGTGTTTACATGGAATGGACTGGGTCCTCTGACTGTAAATGGTTTGAAGATCATTCTGGAAAGGTCGAGCGAATGATTTTGCCACCCAGATTGCTCGACATGAATCGCATCGAACATGGGAGGTCAGTTAGTGTACAAAACTCTCCACCGCAAACACTTTCGCAATTATGGGCAGTTGTGGAGGCAGTATGTTTCTGCAGGCGACTAGGAACGACTTGTTGAGTCCATGCAATGTCGGATTGCTGCACTACGCCGGGTTAATTAGATTATATTAGGTTTACTTTCATTCCGATTGATCCGTAGTGAGGGGGTCCTCCAGGATGTAGAACACGTCAGAAAAACAATAATACATGACAAATATTTACAACTAAAACAAATAAGCTAATGTACCTTCCACAGGTCCCAAGTGGAATGATAGTCTTTTTTTATTTTTTAAATTTCTTAATTAAATGAGACCCGACACGATATTCAGAGGTATCCCATCTCTTTGGTTACCCCAATGTATGTGTGCATCTGTAAAAGTTAGTTACTTTCTGAAGAGCTTACCCAGCCTCTCAACAACCAATACTACACGAGAAATACATCATTCTGTTGCTATAAAAGAGCAAGTCAATGTCGGCTCTGCATTGTTGTTTTCGGCGGTAGCGAAGTTATGGGATACAGCCGCGATTAGTGACGAAAACGTACGGCGGAGTCATGCACTGGACAAAAACCTTCATTTACCATAATTGCAACGTAACACGCCTACCGACGGTACTGATAAAATTCTACCGGGTAGGATGTTTACAGTTGCTTATCGTCTTCTAATGCTTCTGCAAGTTACCCTCTGTAGTACTGGTTTACAATACTCATGTCTCCACGAAATTACAGGCCGCTGTGAGTTACTGCTGGGGTATTAATAATTTTTGGTGGGGGTTTAACTTACCCGTAAGAATTTGAAGGCAGCGCATAACGCAATCTTTGTAACCACTACAGAAGGCACCTATGCAAGGCTTAATAGGGAGCAAAGAGCTTTAATAATTTTTATTTGTTGACGCAGCATGCGACTGAGGTAGGGACTAATTTGATGGGGTTTACCTGTCATCTATAAGGGAAATTTTATCAATTCCTGTTTTCCACTTTCTAGGGAGGTTTGTATACTTTAGGTTGTTACCTAATGACACTGGGTTTTTAATGACAAAGGGAGGAAATAATGAATAGAGGGTCTCGATTAATTGATATTTGTTGACGACTTGTAGCTTTGAACAATTAGCCATGTGTCTATTGGAACTAGTTACTGCCGATTCTTATGCACAGCGGGGCCTCTCATACTATACAACATGACAAATGGTCTCTCTAATAAACAGTATTTACTTTCACCACGTAATTGCGGAAAGGAAGAGGGGAGCGCAAAACTGGCTTCAGTGGAATTTTATGCACACAATTATATCTACACCGAAGCCTTCCATTTATATTAAATTTAGTTACTATAGGTCACGCAGAACAAGTTTAGCAAGAGACACTACAAGTGAACTCGGTCAGGGCGGAAGAGTATCTGCCTAATTATTTCAAAAATAGTTCAAATGGCTCTGAGCACTAGGGGACTTAACTGCTGAGGTCATCAGTCCCCTAGAACTTAGAACTACTTAAACCTAACTAACCTAAGGACATCACACACATCCATGCCCGAGGCAGGATTCGACCCTGCGACCGTAGCGGTCGCGCGGTTCCAGACTGTAGCGCGTAGAACCGCTCGGCCACTCCGACCGGCCTAACGTCATTAAAATGTGAGCCAAAGAGGGGTTAGCTAATGATCCACTTTACTCTCAATGGCAATTTTGGTTTAATCCTGCATTCAGAAACACCATGTTACTGAACTGGGGCCCAAGAACACTTACTATCATGTGGCGGAAAAATGTTGTAAGTCTCCATCCCAACAGAATGTCAATAAAATCGCAACCTTCTGCGATACAATATCTAGCCTGAATATTTGGTAGCATACTTCATTGTATTTAAATCAAAGTATTTACGGGGGCACAAGAAACACTATCAAACGGCGGGAAAAATTATGCCAAGTCCCCATTTCATCAATAGGCATTAAAATCGGTTTTTTAGAAAAAAAGGTCTTATGGGACTCAACTGTTAAGGTCATCAGTCCCTAAGCTTACACACTACTTAACCTAAATTATCCTAAGGACAAACACACAAACCCATGCCCAAGGGAGGACTCGAACCTCCGAAGGGGACCAGCCGCACAGTCCATGACTGCAGCGCTTCAGACCGTTCGGCTAATCCAGCGCGGCGGTTTTTTAGAGACACAATAGTTTAACCCGAGTATTTTATGTATAATAAGTGAATCGAATAGTTATAGGGGCACAAGAAACATTTACTTATATCACCTAATACTAGTTCACACACGTGGTGCCGGCCTTGGTAGTCGAGCGGTTCTAGGTGCTACAGCCTGGAACCGCGCGTCCGTTGAGGTCGCAGGTTCGAATCCTGCCTCGGGCATGGATGTGTGTGATGTCCTTAGGTTAGTTAGGTTTAAGTAGTTCTAAGTTCTAGGGAACTGAAGACCTCAGAAGTTAAGTCCCATAGTACTCAGAGCCATTTTTGAACACACGTGGCCTAGCTGGGGTAGCAAACAGAAATGCAAAAAAACCGACACACAAAATTATTTTTGTCGCATCTTCCACTCACGCACTACCGTACAATTATTTACTCGTACCTTGTATCAACTGATCTGGCCAAACTTGACCAGTTTAGCGCCAAAGTGAATACGTGCACATTTCATGATTCAGAGTTCTAATTCTCCGCACAAATTTACTATTTCCGAATTGGGCTACACGAAACTCTAGTGAAGCTACTGTATATTTTTGGAACGAAACTACACTTTACTAATGTGGTGGTTGCTCCAACTGACCACATGGTGGGAAAACAAGTACACAAAGAAAACATATTAGAAAGTAAACAAAAAATCTCACAAAATATCACTGTGAAAGAAGCACCACCTTAAAATTCATTAAATGAATTCTGTTACGCTCAGAGCAATACGATCGTGAGCTTAAGGCCCATGATGCTCGTGAGCTTAAGGCCCATGATGCGTGCCGGACCAAGGTACAAAAGCAAAGTTCTTTCTGAAATCTAATCAAATTACGAAAACAAACTCCCTTATGGGGGATTCGCGGTAATCTCACACTTGATTTCAACATCTGGAACATAGTACCGAACAGATTTGAAACAATCTAATACTTTTGGTAATATTACCATAAAACCGAGAGCTCCGCTACCCAGGAACCAGTGTCCTGCGGACCATATCACCTAACCGTTGCACATTCAAAAGCAGGGATGGAGAGGGGGTGGTTCGTCAACCTGACAGAGCCAACACTCCTGGTTTCGTGACTTCTCTGACCCGACGTGCACACTTTGTCTTTGCTAAACTTGTTCGCACTTGGGGGTTGGTACTACCCTACCACAGAACCACTCTACTCATGCGATGATACAGCCTCTGACTAAAGATTTCCACTACTTCACATAATTTCTCACTTATACAGCCCAGGTCACACAAGAGGAAGGATAGAGGGAAACGTAGCACATACTAAATCAAATCAATCAATAAATAAAGAAACGCCGTTTGGTCCATTCTCTCCTACTTGTTACCAACTGATTTATTTATGCAGAGAAAAACCCTCTCACTATTAATTCTCTTGTTCCGAAAATTTAATGAGAAAAATACGGACGGTACAACAAGTACCTTTTCATGATAACTGTGCGTGTTAAGGCGTCGCTTCCAGGGTGGGGAGGTGCGCCGGCTCCGGATCGAATACGCCCGGCGTAACGACGACGGTCGGGGTGGTGGCCAGCCTGAATGTGGTTTCGTAGCGGTTTACCACATCCCACTAGGTGAGCGCCGGGCTGGTAACCAAATCCCGTCTCACCTGCACTATCTGGAAATATTTAGAAAAAAAAAGAATGTTTCTTTCACTTCCACACGAATTAAACTACACGCAGACAGCTGGGGTACAGATATTCCGTCCTGGTCAGTAGCGGGACGACAACGGGAAGAGCACCGGGCTACACCTCAAACCAACCATGCCAAATCCGTTGGTAACCGTACCGTCACTGAGCCGATGCAGGAGAAAGACACAAGAAAAAGGAAGAAGATTTTAGATTTGAACTTTACTCCTCAAAACTTTCTTCACTGCGGTATACCCTCAGTAACATTCTGTAATCTCAGATTTTTTGTTGGTGGTCACAATATTTACGCTAACAGTACATTAGTGAACTTAGTCCTAAAAACAATGAATAGTTGCTGCCGCCGAAAACAACAATGCAGAGCCGACATTGACTTGCTCTTTTATAGCAACAGAATGATGTAGTGCTCGTGTAGTATTGGTTGTTGAGAGGCTGGGTAAGCTCTTCAGAAAGTAACTAACTTTTTCAGATGCACAAATACATTGGGGTGACCAAAGTCATGGGATACTTCTGAATATCATGTCGGGTCTCATTTAATTAAAAAAGTAAAAAAAAAGAAGAAAAAAACCGATCGTTCCACTTTGCACTTGTGGAAGGTACATTAGCTTATTTGTTTTACTTGTAAATATTTGTCATGTACTACTATTTTTCTGACATGTTCTACATCCTGGATGACCCCCTCACTACGGATCAATCGGAATGAAAGTAAACCTAATCTAATCTAATCTAATCTAATCTAATTAACCTGGCGTAGTGCAGCAATCCGACGTGGCATGGAATCAACAGGTCGTTGCAAGTCCACTGCAGAAATATACTGCCTCCACAGCGGCCCATAATTGCGAAAGTGTTTCCGGTGGAGAATTTTGTGCACTAACTGACCTCCCATGTTCGATGGGACACATGTCTAGCGATCTGGGTGGCAAAATCATTCACTCGAACTGTCCAGAACGATCTTAACCATTTCCAAGCAGATGACCTAGTCCAGGCCATGTAAACACAGGACAAAGGACAGAACTAGCAGAAGTTCGTTGTTTTTTGAAACAAAGAAACGCTGTTTTTCAGCTGATATGGAAACATAAGTCAGTCAATTTTGAGAAAATAGCACTGTAAATACGAATTTTTGTACTCTGAATTAAAAATATAGCGGCTTTGCGATGGTTGGCAATTTCTTGCATACTTTGCTAATCAAATGACTCCCAAAAATTTTTTTATCGTTTATGGAATAACTCGTCGGTATTTCGAGGAACATAGACATTAAAGCTGAAACACAGTGATGATGTTCCATAATAATCTATATAAATAAAAATGTAAATCGTTTGTTCAGAATCGAGTATCTCCGAAAATTCTTGTTCGATTGCTTTGAAATTCTGGCGCAACGTTGCCTTCTAATACACGTCTGTTTTTAGGTACCTTTATATATATATATATATATATATATATATATATATATATATATATATATATATATATATATATAGGGTGTTTCAAAAATGACCGGTATATTTGAAACGGCAATAAAAACTAAACGAGCAGTGATAGAAATACACCGTTTGTTGCAATATGCTTGGGACAACAGTACATTTTCAGGCAGACAAACTTTAGAAATTACAGTAGTTACAAATTTCGAACAACAGATGGCGCTGCGGTCTGGGAAACTCTATAGTACGATATTTTCCACATATCCACCATGCGTAGCAATAATATGGCGTAGTCTCTGAATGAAATTACCCGAAACCTTTGACAACGTGTCTGGCGGAATGGCTTCACATGCAGATGAGATGTACTGCTTCAGCTGTTCAACTGTTTCTGGATTCTGGCGGTACAACTGGTCTTTCAAGTGTCCCCACAGAAAGAAGTCACAGGGGTTCATGTCTGGCGAATAGGGAGGCCAATCCACGCCGCCTCCTGTATGTTTCGGATAGCCCAAAGCAATCACACGATCATCGAAATATTCATTCAGGAAATTAAAGACGTCGGCCGTGCGATGTGGCCGGGCACCATCTCACATAAACCACGAGGTGTTCGCAGTGTCGTCTAAGGCAGTTTGTACCGCCACAAATTCACGAAGAATGTTCAGATAGCGTGATGCAGTAATCGTTTAGGATCTGAAAAATGGGCCAATGATTCCTTTGGAAGAAATGGCGGCCCAGACCAGTACTTTTTGAGGATGCAGGGATGATGGGACTGCAACATGGGGCTTTTCGGTTCCCCATATGCGCCAGTTCTGTTTATTGACGAAGCCGTCCAGGTAAAAATAAGCTTCGTCAGTAAACCAAATGCTGCCCACATGCATATCGCCATCATCAATCCTGTGCACTATATCGTTAGCGAATGTCTCTCGTGCAGCAATGGTAGCGGCGCTGAGGGGTTGCCGTGTTTGAATTTTGTATGGATAGAGGTGTAAACTCTGGCGCAAGAGACGATACGTGGACGTTGGCGTCATTTGGACCGCAGCTGCAACACGGCGAACGGGAACCCGAGGCCGCTGTTGGATCACCTGCTGCACTAGCTGCGCGTTGCCCTCTGTGGTTGCCGTACGCGGTCGCCCTACCTTTCCAGCATGTCCATCCGTCACGTTCCCAGTCCGTTGAAATTTTTCAAACAGATCCTTTATTGTATCGCTTTTCGGTCCTTTGGTTACATTAAACCTCCATTGAAAACTTCGTCTTGCTGCAACAACACTGTGTTCTAGGCGGTGGAATTCCAACACCAGAAAAATCCTCTGTTCTAAGGAATAAACCATGTTGTCCACAGCACACGTGCACGTTGTGAACAGCACACGCTTACAGCAGAAAGACGACGTACAGAATGGCGCACCCACAGACTGCGTTGTCTTCTATATCGTTCACATCGCTTGCAGCGCCATCTGTTGTTGAAAATTGTAACTACTGTAATTTAGAAAGTTTGTCCGCCTGAAAATGTACTGTTGTCCCAAGCATATTGTAACAAACGGTGTATTTCTATCGCTGCTCGTTTAGTTTTTATTGCCGTTTCAAATATACCGGTCATTTTTGAAACACCCTGTATATATATATATAACGTATTGAGATTTATTATGTTACAGTTTGAGATTTAACACACACACACACACACACACACACACACACACACACACACATATATATATATATATATATATATATATATATATATATATAGGGTGGTCCATATGAAGTTTTGGATGAGAATATCTCAAAAACTATACACTGCGTAACAGTAGTGGGTAAGTTCGTAATCTCAAAGGAGAACATCAAATGATACTACACGTGACCCCCAGCCCCCGCCCATTTTTTATTGCAGACTCGGATGCTCCATAAAAAAGTAATCAAGTTTTGTCTGAAACATTTTTAAACCATTGACAGATGGTGCTGAAATCGAGAAAAATTAAAATTGGGGAAGAACTCTGATTTATGTAGAATGATCCGAGAAGGACGCATCAAATCGGTACAAAATGTGCACCAATTCTTTCATTCCACCAAATTAAGCTATTTTTTTTACAAAATACATCCTACCCGCCACAGTTTTTTATGGAGGGAGGCTGAATGGTATTAAAATCTCGTTAGGGAACTCTTCACAATGGCATTACTCACCCGACTGTGGCGCTACCGTGACCAAACTTCGAACTATGGCTCAGTACAGAGGGTGGTGCAATGCGATAACACGTCACTTCACTTTCTGATTGTGAGCCGTAAACATGAACTGTCGAAAGTAAATTATTCACTATCCTCCTACAGAGATTGTTGATATGATGTTAATTTTAGGTGAATGCCATAACAATTACGCTGAAGCTCCGCAATTATATGCGGATCGTTTCCCAAACAGACGACATCCAAGCGAAAACATTATTCGAAATTGCGCTCAACGAGCTCGAAATGGATACATGCACCGTCCACCTCGTTATCGCGAATACAGTGAAAATGACACTCGTACCCTTAGCGTTCTCATCTGTGTTCAACTGGATCCCAAAATTAGTAGTCCTGCGATTCAGAGACAAACTGGAATACCGAAATCAACTGTTTTGAGTATTCTGAAGGCATATAAATATCATGCGTATCATCATATCACACTGACACAGGCATTAACGCCGAAAGATATGCAAATACGCGTGCATTTCTGCCAATGGGCCTTGGAAATGATTTTTTTTTGTCATCAGTCTACTGACTGGTTTGATGCGGCCCGCCACGAATTCCTTTCCTGTGCTAACCTCTTCATCTCAGAGTAGCACTTGCAACCTACGTCTTCAATTATTTGCTTGACGTATTCCAATCTCTGTCTTCCTCTACAGTTTTTGCCCTCTACAGCTCCCTCTAGTACCATGGAAGTCATTCCCTCATGTCTTAGCAGATGTCCTATAATCCTGTCCCTTCTCCTTATCAGTGTTTTCCACATATTTCTTTCCTGTCCGATTCTGTGTAGAACCTCCTCATTCCTTACCTTATAAGTCCACCTAATTTTCAACATTCGTCTATAGCACCACATCTCAAATGCTTCGATTCTCTTCTGTTCCGGTTTTCCCACAGTCCATCTTTCACTACCATACAATGCTGTACTCCAGACGTACATCCTCAGAAATTTCTTCCTCAAATTAAGGCCGGTATTTGGTATTAGTAGACTTCTCTTGGCCAGAAATGCCTTTATTGCCATAGCGAGTCTGCTTTTGATGTCCTCCTTGCTCCGTCCGTCATTGGTTATTTTAATGCCTAGGTGGCAGAATTCCTTAACTTCATTGACTTCGTGACCATCAATCCTAATGTTAAGTTTATCGCTGTTATCATTTCTACTACTTCTCATTACCTTCGTCTTTTTCCGATTTACTCTCAAACCATATTGTGTACTCATTAGACTGTTCATTCCGTTCAGCAGATCATTTAATTCTTCTTCTCTTTCACTCAGGATAGCAATGTCATCAGCGAATCGTATCATTGATATCCTTTCACCTTGTATTTTAATTCCACTCCTGAACCTTTCTTTTATTTCCATCATGGCTTCCTCGATGTACAGATTGAAGAGTAGGGACGAAAGGCTACAGCCTTGTCTTACACCCTTCTTAATACGAGCACTTCTTTCTTGATCGTCCACTCTTATTATTCCCTCTTGGTTGTTGTACATATTGTATATGACCCGTCTCTCCCTATAGCTTACTCCTACTTTTTTCAGAATCTCGAACAGCTTGCACCATTTTATATTGTCGAACGCTTTTTCCAGGTCGACAAATCCTATGAAAGTGTCTTGATTTTTCTTTAGCCTTGCTTCCATTATTAGCCGTAGCGTCAGAATTGCCTCTCTCGTCCCTTTACTTTTCCTAAAGCCAAACTGATTGTCACCTAGCGCATTCTCAATTTTCTTTTCCATTCTTCTGTATATTATTCTTGTAAGCAGCTTCGATGCATGAGCTGTTAAGCTGATTGTGCGATAACTCTCGCACTTGTCAGCTCTTGCCGTCTTCGGAATTGTGTGGATGATGCTTTTCCGAAAGTCAGATGGTATATCGCCAGACACATATATTCTACACACCAACGTGAATAGTCGTTTTGTTGCCACTTCCCCCAATGATTTTAGAAATTCTGATGGAATGTTATCTATCCCTTCTGCCTTATTTGACCGTAAGTCCTCCAAAGCTCTTTTAAATTCCGATTCTAATACTGGATCCCCTATCTCTTCTAAATCGACTCCTGTTTCTTCTTCTATCACATCAGACAAATCTTCACCCTCATAGAGGCTTTCAATGTATTCTTTCCACCTATCTGCTCTCTCCTCTGCATTTAACAGTGGAATTCCCGTTGCACTCTTAATGTTACCACCGTTGCTTTTAATGTCACCAAAGGTTGTTTTGGCTTTCCTGTATGCTGAGTCTGTCCTTCCGACAATCATATCTTTTTCGATGTCTTCACATTTTTCCTGCAGCCATTTCGTCTTAGCTTCCCTGCACTTCCTATTTATTTCATTCCTCAGCGACTTGTATTTCTGTATTGCAGATTTTCCCGGTACATGTTTGTACTTCCTCCTTTCATCAATAAACTGAAGTATTTCTTCTGTTACCCATGGTTTCTTCGCAGCTACCTTCTTTGTACCTATGTTTTCCTTCCCACCTTCTGTGATGGCCCTTTTTAGAGATGTCCATTCCTCTTCAACTGTACTGCCTACTGCGCTATTCCTTATTGCTGTATCTACAGCGATAGAGAACTTCAAACGTATCTCGTCATTCCTTAGTACTTCCGTATCTTACTTCTTTGCGTATTGATACTTTCTGACTAATGTCTTGAACTTCAGCCTACTCTTCATCACTACTATATTGTGATCTGAGTCTATATCTGCTCCTGGGTACGCCTTACAATCCAGTATCTGATTTCGGAATCTCTGTCTGACCATGATGTAATGTAATTGAAATCTTCCCGTATCTCCCGGCCTTTTCCAAGTATACCTCCTCCTCTTGTGATTCTTGAACAGGGTATTCGCTATTACTAGCTGAAACTTGTTACACAACTCAGTTAGTCTTTCTCCTCTTTCATTCCTTGTCCCAAGCCCATATTCTCCTGTAACCTTTTCTTCTACTCCTTCCCCTACAACTGCATTCCAGTCGCCCATGACTATTAGATTTTCGTCCCCCTTTACATACTGCATTACCCTTTCAATATCCTCATATACTTTCTCTATCTGTTCATCTTCAGCTTGCGACGTCGGCATGTATACCTGAACTATCGTTGTCGGTGTTGGTCTGCTGTCGATTCTGATTAGAACAACCCGGTCTCTGAACTGTTCACAGTAACACACCCTCTGCCCTACCTTCCTATTCATAACGAATCCTACACCTGTTATACCATTTTCTGCTGCAGTTGATATTACCCGATACTCATCTGACCAGAAATCCTTGTCTTCCTTCCATTTCACTTCACTGACCCCTACTATATCTAGATTGAGCCTTTGCACTTCCCTTTTCAGATTTTCTAGTTTCCCTACCACGTTCAAGCTTCTGACATTCCACGCCCCGACTCGTAGAACGTTATCCTTTCGTTGATTATTCAATCTTTTTCTCTTGGTAACCTCCCCCTTGGCAGTCCCCTCCCGGAGATCCGAATGGGGGACTATACCGGAATCTTTTGCCAAAGGAGACATCATCATGACACTTTTTTTTTAATCTCGTTTTGTTCGTGTTTGTTCGTTGCTTCTGCTCGTGGCGGACGTCGCAAGACACCCGTTTCAGTTCGTCGTTGATCAATTAACTCAGTTTTTTTATTACAGAGGGCAGCTAACCCTCTGACCGAACACGCTGAGTTAACCGTGCCGGCAATTTCTTGAAATACAGGCCACATCTCCTGTGGATACACGTTACGTGTCCTTAATGCAGTGGTTTCCATTGCCTTCTGCATCCTCATGTCGTTGATCATTGCTGATTATTCCGCCTTTAGGGGCAATTTCCCACCCCTAGGACAAGAGAGTGCCCTGAACCCTCTATCCGCTCCTCCGCCCTCTTTGACAAGGCCGTTGGCAGAATGAGGCTGACTTCATATGCTGGAAGTCTTCGGCCGCCAATGCTGATTATTTATCATAATTTAGGCAGTGGTGGGGATCGAACCCGGGATCGAAGGCGGTTTGATTATAAATCAAAGACGCTAACCCTAGACCACGGGTAATCTCCTTTGGAAACGATAAGAGGTGACAATGATTTTGTTAGATACGTTATGTTCACCGATGAAGCCTCGTTCAAAAACAATGGCGAACTAAACCGTCATGATTGTCATTATTGGTTCCCTGTCAATTGACACTGGCACAGACCCGTTGACAATCAACACAAATGGTCGTTAATGGTCTGGTGTGGAATTTTAAATGGTTAATTGATAGGACCATATGTTTTTGATCTAAATGTACCTGGGGAATCTTATTTAAAACTTCTCTGTGATAAATTGTTGGAGTTGATGGCAGATGTTGATTTAGAAACTAGGCAACGAATGTGGTTCCAACAGGACGGAGCACCTCCTCATCATGCTAAAAATGTGCGGACAGTTTTAAGTTTATGGTACCCGGATCAGTGGATAGGATGCAGTGGACCAATTCAGTGGCCTCCACGTTCACCAGGCCTAACATCTGATTTTTTCTTGTGGGGTTATTTAAAAAATATTGTATATGACAGACAACCCACAACCCGAAACGATATGGAGCAACACATTCGAAGAGCGTGTGCAGCCATACTGTGGGATGTGCTGCTCAAAACTGTGGACAACTTTCGCAGACGATTGACTTCACACTTTGAAGCAAATGGGGATAATTTTGAACATTTTCTTCAAGGTTAATTTCATTAATTAAGCACCCCAAATTGTGAGAGGCAAGGGACTCACGCTAATGAAGCACCCCAACATGTGAGAGGCAAGGGGACTCACACTAATGAAGCACCCCAACATGTGAGAGGCAAGGGGACTAACACTAATGAAGCACCCCAACATGTGAGAAGCAAGGGAACTCACACTAATGAAGCACCCCATGGGAACATCATTCTACTACGTCCACATCGTTGTTCCTGGTAACGCTAAAAGTAGGATACAGTACATTTTGTACAAAAATAGCTTTCTTTGGCGTAACGAAAGAATTGGTGCACATTTTGTATTGATTTGATGCGTCTTTCTCGGATCATTCTAAATAAATCAGAGTTTTCCCGCAATTTTACTTTTTTCTCTATTTCAGCACCATTTGTCAATGGTTTAAAAAATATTTCAGAAAAAAGTTGATTACTTTTTTATGGATAATCCGAATCTGCAATAAAAAATGGGAGTTTCCGTTTAAGATTTAAAAGCTGCCCCCTACCCCACCCAAGGGGGCGGGGTCTGGAGGTCACGTGTAGTATCATTTGATGTCCCCCTTTGAGCTTACAAACTTGTCTTACCGACTATTTTTACCCAATGTGTAGTTTTCATGATAATCTCATCCAAAACTTAATATATGTTTGTATTACATACATTTAAAAGTAGGTAAATAAAAATATGCACATATACCAGTGGAATGTTGTGTCAATTTAAAAGCAATCGGTCAAAAACTTCGAAAATTTGCAATTAGGAACATATACATTTTCTATGTGAGTACGAATGTAGATGATAGTTTCTTCAAAATTCGAAAGTTTTTCATGGAGTGCTTTGAAATTTTGGCAGAATATTGTATTCGAATATTCAAGTGTTTTAATATATATACTGGAACGCCATCTGGTATTTATGAAATGTATATGTAATAAAGAGGGACACGTCATATAAATGTAAATGTTGGTTTGTTCAAAATCGTTAATCTCTAAAAGTTCTTGTACGTTTGGCTTAAAATTTTATCGCAACGTTGAATTCTAAACAGGCGTGTTTTTGTTACCAAAAATCTCAAACTGAACCTTTCCGATTTACTTCAGATTTTCACATGTTACTCTAGTACACGTTTAGGCACATATAGATTACATACTTTAAATAATGTAACGTTGTTAGCAAACAGGAAAGTTGTGTTTATGGTTTATGATCAGAATACTACTATACAATCTGAATCAGGAATAACAGTAAACTTGGCTCAAGGCCAGAGAGAGGGGGGAAGAGGAGATGGATTGGGAGGGGGGGGGATGGAGTCGAAAACAGGGAGAAGGAGACGGGCAGAGAGAGGTGGCAAAAAAATGTTCAGATGTTCAAAAATGTTCAAATGTGTGTGAAATCTAATGGGACTTAACTGCCAAGATCTTCAGTCCCTAAGCTTACACACTACTTAACCTACATTATCCTACGGACAAATACACACACCCATGCCCGAGGGAGGACTCGAACCTGCGTTGGGACCAGCCGCACAGTCCATGACTGCAGCGCCTTAGACCGCGCGGCTAATCTCGAGCGGCAGAGAGGTGGCAGGAGGAGATAGAGAGGGAAAGGAGAAGATGGACAGAGAAAGGAGTGAGGGGGTGATGGACTGAGAAAGGGCGAGAGAAAATGGTCAGGAGGAGATGGAGAGAGAGAGAAAGAGAGGGGGGGGGGGGGTGGGGAGCGGGAGGAGAAGGTAGACAGAGGGGTAGGAGGTGATGGATATAGAGAGGGGGGAAGAACGAGTTATTGAACAAACAAACGGGAAGATGAGATGGTCAGAGACAAGGAAGGGAAGGAGATTAGGTCGTGTATCCAATTCCCATATACATTAGAAAGGTGTGCTTCCTCTTTTCTTTCTTTTCCATTCAAGCAGACTGAGTGACAGCAAAACATGGTCGGGAAGAGCTAGTATTACATAAATAATACTGTACAACATCAACACTGTGTATTTCACTTTTTATTGAGCCTGATAACAACTTGCTATTTGCATTTTCACGGAGATAATTGCATGTTTTTGCAGTTATTGTGTAGTATTGGCTTTTTTATTACTTTAATTTGTCCACTCAGGTAAAATGTGTTCTTCCTCTGAAGCCTTCATGTGTCCGTTTCTGCTGAAGAAAATTCTTTTAATACCTCACGTTCTGCGAATACTTTCCAAATTCACTTGGCTTTTACAGATCTAGAAAAGCATCAGCTGTAATTTGACTACGTAATCTTTAAATTTAAATTTATTGCTGCACTTCCACCTCCTTTGGGAGACGTTCCTCCTATTGGAACACACCCACCCCACCCCTCACCTCCCAAACGCGTACACCCGCACAAACCTTTCACGTCCCATCCTTAGAAGCAAAAGAAAGCACTGGGTGGCGAAGTAGCCGTATTTTTTTTTTTTTTTTTTTGCACTGTAGAAGCGTTAATGGTCTTATAATGAGAAATAGTTTGTTTTCATTTACTTATTTCCAGATCAGATATTGCGATATCTGCATGTAATTATGTTCGTGTCAACAGTGTGAAGATCTCCAGAGAATGGTATTGTATTCACACGACTTTTTACATTTTTAACTGTTTTTCCCTCGTGCATTTCAATTTTGCATTGAAAAGTTTGCAACTTTTTGAACTTGTTCGCGTGTCTTGGTGTTTTACGACTTACAGAGTTTAGAGAAAGAAAGAATCTGCCAGCGGGAGGCGAAAATTAGAAGCGGCAGCTGTGATAAATGGATTCCGATGTCAAACGAGTTCCCAGCTCGCCATTCGAGCGAACTGCTGGTCCATTTCTGTTGAATCTTAATTACATTTAGCTCAGAAAGATCTCTGCAAAGCTTTAATCCTAAAGACTGTATAAATGAAGTGCAAATGGAATGACAAGTTTGAGTGGCTTTAAGGACACTGTTAAACAAGTTGTCGTCTTGATAAGGTCGCTTTTTCCTTTCACTTTACTGCTTTCATTTCTGCACAGACGCTTCGTAGTGAACGCTATACCGAATTACAAAGTACTAAGTTAGATAAACCATTAGTCAAATAATTAATTCACCTCTCATGTGTTTTAGGTTCAACACTAAGAGATGACGACTGACTTAACATCCAAACGCAACAACTCTATAAACAGTTTCGTGCGTTCTCAGCTGTCCATTCTTCAAATAAAAGAGGTGAATTTCGTTAATTTTCTTCAGCGCTTATTATTTTTCTGTAGATCAAGAGTAACAGAGATAACATTCAGTAACTTCCTCTTTATTGTTAATATTATTATTGGATCAGATAAAGTAGGTCTCCAAATTTTGGCATTGGGATGAAAATTTTTCGCTTATCATTTACAAAAAATGGAACTGTAATCACTACACTGATTTACAAGCAATCAATTCCAAAGATGATAATCGTAGTTCATTTATTTGAATCGAAAATTAGGAAAGAAATTGTCAGTGTTAAGACAGTTAGCGTATGTTTATTTGACTCATCCATACTGGCGTATTTCTTCCATGGTTTTCCCATATTATTGTAGGTCACCAGCTGATATCTCATCGACTCATTACCCATTTTTAAGCGAGTACAAATTCTAATGTTTAAAGATTTATCATAATTTTCTAACGATAGATGATCCGATTACTACGACTGTCATTATTACTTTGATGTAAGTAGTTTGTAGGTAAAGATTTTTGTAATTATGACTTTCAACGTTTAAAATATTTGGCGTCCGTAGTTACGTGACCTATGGACAGATTCAATAAAAACTAAAAATTATAGTGAACAACCGTTTTTCACGATTAGGCACTCGCCCATCCTTTAGTCACATTCCTTTCCTTATAAATAAAATATGCTTAGAAATATTACATCATTCTATTGCACAAAATTGCGTACCACAAATGTGATCAGATATCCAGATAATAATGCAAGTTCCTTACAATGAATCTATACCTGAAATTAAAGTAGCCAACAATGTAACAAAAAAGACATATTGTCCGTGGAAAACATTGTCGGCAATGATTCAAAACGCCTCCAGGTTCGAAAATTATTTTCGCTATTATGGGAACGAAATCGTAGAGAAGTATCGCGGCCAAATTCCTTCCCCATATCTGGGCTACTGCTGCATCTCTAATGTTTAAGATATCGACGAAAGGCAGAACTCAGTAGTAATTAATGAAGGACTGACAGGTGAACACATTACAGTGATATGGTCAGGTCGCATATGTTGACGCAGGACCGCATGCTTGCACGGACACATTACATGCTAGATAAAGTACTCTCAAGGTCTTTTCCCCTCATCTATTAGTTTAGAACTAAACTTGGGTCACTTAAGCAACTGCACGGAGGATAGAGATGTAATCAGCGAATCTTATCACTGATATCCTCTCACCTTGAATGTTAGTACCACTCTTGAACCTTTCTTTTATTTCCGTCATTGGTCATTAGATGCTTAGGTTGAACACTAGGGGTGAGTGTTCTTGGCCTTCCAGCCTTACTGTTCCCTCTTGGTTCTTGTAAATGTTGTATATTACCCGTTTTTCTTTCATAACTTACCTCAATTTTTCTCAGAATTTCGAACAACCTGCACCTTTTGAAATTGTCGAACGCTTATTCAAGGTCGACAAATCCCATGAACGTGATTTGATTTTTCTCTAGTCTTGCTGCCATTGACAACCGCGACGTCACGATTGCCTCCCCTGTGTTTTTATCTTTCTTAAAGCCAAACTGATCGTCGTCTAACACATCCTCGATTTTCTTTTCCATTCTCCTTCATATTGTACCTGTCAGCAACTTGGATGTTAAGTCTTACAAAGCTCCTTCAAATTCTGATTCAAATACTGGATCCCCCATCTCTTCTATATCGAATCCTGTTTCTTCGTCTATCACGTTATCAGACATGTCTTCCCTCTCATAGAGTACTTCAATGCACTCTTTCCATCTATGCGTTCTCTCCTCTGCATTTAACAGTGGAATTCCCATTGAATTCGTAATGTTACCACCCTTGTTTTTAACGTCACCGAAGGATGTTTTAACTTTTCTATGTGCTGACTCAATCCTTCCGGCAATCATATCTTTCTCGACTTTTTCACCTTTTCATGCAGACATTTCATTTTAGGTACCCTGCACTTCCCATTTATTTCATACCTAAGTGACCTGTATTTCCGGATAAACCTTATTCAGCTTTGATTCCATCAGGAACCTTTGTGCACAGCGACCGTAGATAGTAAGGAAGGAGAGGCACACAGCAGTCAGTCGCAAGCTCATTACCTTTTATTATGCATGAAAATCTAGATTCGGCTATAAATCTTCAGTGCATTTGAGTTATAATTCAACAGACTCGCAGCAGTTCGTGTCACCATATTTTGTTGCAGGTGTACACCTGTAAGGACATATGACGACATGAGCTGTCGCGAGTCTGTTGAATTGTAACAAAAATGCGCTGAAGGTGGCCATTTATAGCCGAATCTAGATTTTCATGCATAATAAAAGGTAATGAGCTTGCGACTGACTGCTATGTGCCTCTCCTTCCTTGAACCTTATTCAGGGATGTTAGAAAGGAGAGCCGCCACAAACTATAATAGAAACAATCTCCCGTAACTCAGTCTTACACAACCTAAATCGATGTGTACCCCCACAGTCATCAGTATTCTACTTAGCACTAATACTGTAAACGCTGGCCTGCCAGCTAAAGCAAAATAAACGTGCAGCTGACAGGAATTTGTTTCTTTTTTCTTGTTTCCGTGTACGTGGAGGGTCTTTCTATTTTTGTATTTTCTGTCAACATTCTGTGGTTGGAGAGTTGAATCCATGGCTTCACGAATCTTTTCGGATTTGTTGGTGGCAGCAGGTACGATCAGACTGGGCAAGGGCGCCTGTTCCTGATTGTAATGTTACCACTCAAGCTCCAGGCTCTTCCACGTTAACAAGTCCTCAAGCAAGCAACTGAAAAGTGTCTTGTATCAACATGCAACTGAAAAGTATCTTGTGTTAAACGTAGCCTATAAGTTCTAGAAAGCCTTTCATATACTCCTATATTTTCATGCTCTTTTATTATCCGAAAGTTTCCTGTGAAATTAGGTTCCTATTAGAAAATTTTAATGGGGGTTACGACCTCCATGACCCTCCTCTCCCCCCCCCCCCCTTTCCCCTTGAATAGGCGCCTGCCTCCTCAAAGAATATTGTGGCTGCATGATGAGAAATTAAATTAAAAGTTTTTCTTGTTGCTTACATAACTTTTGACTTGTGTTTAGATTAAGTAACCGTAACACAGATAAGCACAAATCACATTACTGAAACACACACACGAATTGACAAACACATGTACTCAAATAATTTAAATTCTAAAATTATTATTATTATTATTATTATTATTATTATTATTATTATTATTATTATTCTCTGTTATGTGGAGCAATACTACGTATGCTGGTTTACTTAATTCCAACTTTTCTTGTAGACAAAAAAACTATTTTAAATATTGCATAATTTCTTCCACAGTGGTTACTGACTTAAAATTAATAAAAATGGTTCAAATGGCTCTGAGCACTATGCGACATAACTTTTGAGGTCTTCAGTCGCCTAGAACTTAGAACTTATTAAACCTAACTAACCTAAGGACATCACACACATCCATGCCCGAGGCAGGATTCGAACCTGCGACCGTAGCGGTCACGCGGTTCCACACTGAAGCGCCTTTAAAATTAATAAAGAACTTGTTTAGCTATTGGTAATGGTAAATCATACGAGCACAATCGTGAAAGAGCATTACTCCTCGATAAAAAATAGTTTTCATTTCTTCTTAAAACTGTGTTTAGTTGAGCGTCCCTGTCTTTACTTCAACAGGCAGGTGTTCGAAAAGTTTTAAGTTTGCATAATTTTTCATGTTCTCATAACATATTGTGAGGAACTGCAGAAACATATTCAGTTTGTTTCTGCAATTTCAGAAGAGTTTTGTTCGTTGAGTCCCATGAGTTGTAGCTCTCTACTCCTCTTGCCAGCTATAGTCTTCGTTCCAGTGAAGATGTCAAATCCCTCATTGACGATCTGGCATCGCTGACTCGTTGCAAGACCTCTTCGTTCCTTACTCTATTAACTCATCTGGTCTTCAGTAGTCCCCTGTAAAATCTCATTTCAAAGACACCACTCTTTTTTCCGAACCCATACAGAGCTGTGCTCCAATATATACTTACACTAATCTTTTTCTAGTCTCAAGGTTTATATTTTTGGATGTTAGTAGCCATCTTTTCTTCATAGAAGCGCTTTTCCCTTGTGTAATCCATACTATTACGTCTTTTCTGCATATTCCACTTTTATCTATCCTAATTACGACATAGCAGTTTTACTTTTTAATGGGCGCTTGAGCGATTTTAACATTTAGGCGTCGAACATGCCACCCACTATGTACATAATTTCTTATTTTTAACTTCGTTCGTACACATATTACAGCTATCAGACAACACATTCCGTTTCGTTAAGCACGAGACTCAGTTCATGTTCACTTTCGGCGACCATTTCTGGGCCTTCAGCGAACCGTATCATGCTGTTTTTTGTCGGAAACAAACAACTCCAGCATCGAGCTATTCCTCTGCTTCTCTCACAGTCTTTTCTGTACACAAATTACATATATATGCTGACAATCATATTTTACAGGTTAGCTGATTTTCGCCTCCTGTATCATTCCCCTAATGTCGCACACTGCAGTCTGCTTTGAATGAAGAGAGCGGATTTTCTTTCTTTCTTCCTGTGAAGTTCATATCAGACTGCTTAGTAACGGAAAACATTCTACATCCACATTTTCAAAAGCTTTCTCCAAATCTATGAATTCATTGTATGTTTCCTCGTTTATATCTACCCTACATTATTAGCAGCTACGCTAAGAGTGTGACCCGAATGCCTGTACCTTTCCATTCCGTGGTAAAAAGACGCTTGTGATGATCTACATCTACGTGATTACTCTGCTATTCACAATTAAGTGCCTGGCAGAGGGTTCAATGAACCACCCTCAAGCTGTCTCTCTACCGTTCCACTCTCGAACGGCGCGCAGGAAAAACAAGCACATAGATTTTTCTGTGCGATCCCTGATTTCTCTTATTTTATCGTGATGATCGTTTCTCCCTATATAGGTGGGTTCCAACAAAATGTTTTCGCAATCGGAGAAGAAAAATTTTATGAGAAGATCCCGTCGCAACGGAAAACGCCTTTGTTTTAATGATTGCCACACCAATTCACGTATCACGTCTGTTTCACTATCTCCCCTACTTTGGGATAATACAAAACGAGCTGCCTTTTTTGTACTTTTTCGATGTCTTCCGTCAATCCCACCTGATGTGGATCCCACACCGCACAGCAAATGCTCCAGAATAGGGTGGACGGGCGTGGTGTAAGCAGTTTCTTTAGCAGACCTGTTGCATCTTCTAAGTGTTCTGCCAGTGAATCGCAGTCTTTAGTTGGCTCTACCCACAACATTATCTATGTGATTATTCCAATTTAGGGTATTTGTAATTATAATCCATAAGTATTTAGTTGAATTTACAGCCTTCAGATTTGTGTGACTATGTGGCAGTTTTCACATGTACAAGCTCTTCCTTTCTTTGAATGTGTTACAAATACGTTATTTTCAATTTGTTATGAAACTTCCCCACTTACATAAATTTTATTTACGAGCTTGTATAGCTCCTGTTCCATCGCTGCCTCTGAACCTGCTGCCCCCCCCCCCTTCTTCCTCTCCACCCCCAGAGTTCTGCTAGTATTTCTTCCACTCCTAGTCATTTGTTTCTTCCGAGTTGATGTAAAGAATTCTCAAATTCAGAAAATCGTATTGTACCTCCACTATCATGCCCATGTCCTCATTTCAATTGGCGTAATTTCTTCTGCGCTGCTACAAAGTATCCTCAAGCCTTGAGTCCATCTTCTCGCCTTGCTTTCTACGTACATTAGTCATTTACTTTTTAATCTTTTATCATTGTACTCCTCACTATAGGCTTCCTGAAGTGACTGTGAGCGACTGTGTGCAGAATCAACGTCACCCCATTTCCATTTTGTATCTATTTCACGACATCTTTCCTCCATCCGTTCCTGTGTTAGCTTTTCTACATTTCCGGGTAATTTCATTTGGAGGGATCTAAACTCTTACCATTTTTAGAATTATGTTGTTTCTTTACTAATTTACTATCTCACCTGTTATTCATGGTGCCATTGTCTGCACTTTTCCAACCCTAGTACCTTTCCAGTTGCATTAGCAACGCCACACCAGCAATTCACTCGTTACTTTTAAGATCAGATGTTCTTCCAAAGTAGTCAGAATTTGTGAGTCTTTCAACTTGTCTCGGTTCCAGTGTTATAGCAGCTTTTCTCTGATTTCTTCAATTTTAACTGTGATATTATTAGTAGTAGGTTGTGGTCACCATCAGCGTCAGTATCTTCATGTGAATAACACGAAACTACTCGTAATGTTACTCGTGTCATTGAACATAACCATCGAATATTACCACTAGAAGGGAACAGCCTTACAAGGGCGTTGTTATTTTCAGAATTCCATGAACTCCAAGCAATGAGCATTGATCCAATTTTACCCACGCAAGATAGAAGTCCATTTACTTGCAACAAGAATAAAAGTGTGGTTGTAACACCTATACTGTATACCTATGATGTAATATTAACCACACTTCATAGCGCGCACACAGCTGTATTCTTTTATATGTTAAACGAATGAAACTGCTATATCGTCTACAACGTACATGCTTAGGTAATCGGAATTGTAAATGATCGGAAAAGGTGGAGGGAAGTCCCTCTGTACCTAGGAGCTGAGTGCCATAATTGAAGAGGTGACTAGATGCGAAGTTAGTGCGCCAACACTTGGACAATATCAGTCTGTGTCCAGCCGTTGATGTGGAAGCAGCCAAAGGGAGGAGAGCTAAAGTGTATTAAATGATCCATGGATGAAATTGGCATTTGTTCAAGGTAACGTGGCAAATAGTGGTATGCTCTTATTTACAATTCCATCTCCAAGAAGAGTTTTCCACAGCATGTTATACGAAGGGCCATGATTATGTAATTCTGGCCAGCAACTGCTTGATGCCACAGTATGAGCAAGGCATGTGGGTGCCTCTCAATTTATAATATTTATTGTTATTCCTAAGCTCGTACATATCTCTGGCACGTTACAAATGGAGATGAACTCTTACAATTTTTGTAAATCAGTCGACAAATTTCATCACAGACAGATATCGCAAACGTGATCGATCTATGGAACACAAGCTCTTTTTCATTTTGTGGTCGACATCTTTAGTGACTTTTCCGCTGCTAATCGAAAGCGACGTCGCTTAATTTCCTCATGAAGTACGCTAATGACCCAGAAGATGCCTGCCGTGGCACTTTGGAGGTGGCGCCGCGGTCTGGTCCATTAGACGGCGCCTTCCGGAGAGGGTGAGGAATCCGGGGGGTTCGGGGTGGGGCTGGTCGCGCTATCAGTCACTGCCAGCCGTGAAAAATCACGCGCATGACTTGCTGCTGCTGTGACCGCCGGCGCCGGCGCTGTTATGAGCTGCGGCCCTCGAGGCGACTCCTGGCGGCCAAGATGTATGGCGCTGTTGTGATGCGGAGCTTCTCCAGGGCAAACAGCCGCCGCGGAGGCAGCTGCGCCGAACACACCGTCTGTCGATAACAGCATTCGCGCGCCACACCGATATTCCTAACACGTGTTTTGTCATCTGTACGTGAAGAAATAACCGGAAGAGTAACAACAGAAGCACGAGACCTTTTCGGAAAATAAGTGCCAACAGTTTTTCTTCTACATGTTGCCTCGCGGACGTGACTAAGTGTTCTTTTTGTACTACTATGATATTCCTCTTTCTCAATTGGCGAATGGCGACGAAAAGCAGGTGAATCCGTGTACGGTTTAGTTTGCTGATTTTGGCGCCGTTGCCGTTTCGTGCGACATACGCGGGACGAAGTAAAGCCTTAACAGGCTCTTCAGATGGTTCAAATGGCTCTGACAAGTGAGCACTATGGGACTTAACATCTGAGGTCATCATTCCCTAGAACTTAGAACTACTTAAATGTAACTAACTTAAGGACATCACACACATCCATGCCCGAGGCAGGATTCGAACCTGCGACCGTAGCGGTCGCGCTGTTCCAGACTGAAGCGTCAAGAACCGCTCGGCCACTGCGGCCGGCAACAGGCTCTTCTTGGAACGCTCGTCCTCAGAATTCCAACAGTAAACCGCAGCGCGATTCACAACGCCTCTCCTGTAGCGTCTGCCCGTGCATTTTTTTGAGTATCCTCCAAGGGTGTCCATTTATACTTTCTAGTGCAAAAGAATTTGTACACTTGTGGAGACTGCGTAAACTCGCTACCTCCACCCTGCTGTCTCATGTTGCACGGACCAGGAGGTAAATCTACGAGGTGCGCTAAATAAAACTGACTAGAAAATTTTCTATGAGGTTGTCGCGGAACTGACCTCCGTTAATGAACAGGAGAACTACCCATATAAGAAATTACTGGGAACCGTTGTATTGTATTGGGTTGTATTGCATGGTAACTGGGGGCCTAGAAACGACGGAGAGGCTTCGTCCCCGCAGCAGGAGCAGTGGTCCACAACTCCACGACGACTACCGCAGTCCACTTTACCCCTCCGCCACCCCACATCGAACCAGTCTTTCAGGGTTATTGTGCGGTTCGGCCACCCGTGGACCCGACCAGGGAACGCCTCACACCAGACGAGTGTAACCCCTACGTTTGCCTGGTAGATTAATGGTGGTGTACGCGTACGTGGAGAACTTGTTCGCGCAGCAATCGCCGACATAGTGTAGCTGAGGCGGAATAAGGGGAACCAGCTCGCTTTCGCCGAGGCAGATGGAAAACCGCCTAAAAACCATTCACAGATTGGTCGGCTCACCGGACCTCGACACAAGTTCGCCGGACGGATTCGTGCACTGGGAACCGTTACTTCGATGCACTACTCAGTTGCTGCCACACGTCTGCGCCTGTGCATCCTTCGCACACTCCTTCCCGAGTATCTCGCTGTGTCATCACATTTGAGTGAGTCTGAGGAGGAAACGAATTATGTGATCAGTTGAAAGTAACACAAAATAGTACTCATGATAAAACAGCGTGCACTTATTGTTGAGTTTTATACGATGAAAAATTTGTGGGAAACGCTTGCGGAACTGTTCGCACAGGAGTTAAAGACGGAAATGTTTCGATAAAAATCACCAGAAAAGTCTGCAGTGCAAAAACGTAGTGGCAAAATATTAAGAAACGAATTCTGTAGCGAAATAAACCTGTAACTGTCCGAGACGAATTAGGACCTGCCTTAGTCTTACACCTAGCAAGACTACACTGGAGTTCCGGTGTGTTTTGAAAGACAACAGGTGACACTGAGTTACCGCCCTGACAGCAATCACTTTAACTAGTAACCATTCCACTCGAAAACTATCCCAAGTATCTGCTAAGCTGATTTTGCTGTTTAACTGTGTTTGTTGTTCATAGCCTGCGTTAGAGGTTATCACCATCATCTGAATCTAAATGAACCTGAATGCTGAGATAGTGTTAATGAAATGATGGCCCTGCCATTATTTTTGTCAACTGTTGATGAATGATTAATGTATCAACACGGGACTGATCTTTTATAGAAGTTATGGCACAGATTTATTGATTAAGAATTGGACAAAAGTAAATGTTAAGCGCGATGACCAAAATCAACATGATCTGATAGTAGCACAAATTAGCAGCAAACAGTTGACACACCTATGTGGCTGCTGGGTGGCAAAGGCTAACGTTTGTCTGATTGAGCTACTCACTATGACTTTAAATATGGCTAACGCAATCTGGAATTATCTAACACTGAATAGGCCTTGATGGATTTATTCAACACAGAATTTACTCTAAGTTGGCGCAGCTGAGAATAAATGGTGAGATTGTGATCTTGTTTGCCTTAACAAGCTAGAGCAGCAACACAATATCCCATTTTCTCGATGTGCGCCGCTGTTTCAGGTGATGGTCGTGGTTCAAGGTTCTGCATTGCAGTGACATGTGGCGCCTGTAAATTCCCTATCGCAGGCACGAAATAGGCACGAAGTCGTAGCTAACGCTCTGTTAGATGGATCACAATTACTCTCTAACAAATCCCTGAAATCTCAGGAGATACAAACGTGTGACACTTCTGATCGCCAGACATATCATGGGCCAATCTGACCCACTTATACAGCAGTGTGCACAAGGAGATCAAACATCACGAATAAGATTGCTATTGGCACGGCGAGTTGTCCGTCGGTACAACTGAGTCCTCATCACAGGCTCTGCAGTCAAGACCAGAGCTACTGCGGAGTCATTCTCAGGACAAGTGTCCCAAGTGCACCCGCTCATAACAAAATTCAAGACCAGTATCCTCTCCAGACTGGAGTCTGAATGAGAAGACCCAGTCCAGACAGGAGCGTGAATCGGAATGCCAAGTCTCTCCTCTCCTCACTTTCCATCAAACCTTGGTAAACTCCTCAAAAGCGCTCCCGCAGCCACCACCACAAGGGATTCATGCCAATCACAAGACTCACGAGCTCCCTGTCTTCCCTCTAACTAGCCTGCCCTACTCACTGGGCAATCCTAATAAAAGTTAACAATATTCTTCTCTTTTCAGGAGACGCGGCCAATCTCGTAACTCGCAAAATCCTGCGCAGAGAGGAGGACATGTTACGCTCCTGACACTTCATTTTCCATGGCCACTTTAGGCAGTGTGTTTTTTTGAGTTTCTGTAAAGCTCTGAAGTCAACACATTTATCACGGAGATCATTATCTGGATGGCCTGAACGTTATTGCATATCCGGTCACGGGCCTAGGCTTAATCGAGAGAAGTGCTTTTGTGTTCCAAAGTAGATCATTTGAGAGCCGCCATCAATTTTTTGTTCCTTCTAAATTTGTTTTCAAAGCCTGAGGCTTCCCAAAAAATTCTATGGGCCAAGGGACAACACCACTTGTCAGCTTCCTTGATAGTGTCTAGTCTACGGTGAACATGGAAACTCATGAATTTTTTTAGCCATCATCCCTGTTCATAAAGGGCATTTACGACGCTGTCGTAACGCGTTGGCTGGTTGACCTACATTTCTCTCACACCCACCGGCGTCTGCTGTGGCAAGAGGCGCCTGACAGGTAGGTCCAGGTAGGCCGTTTTTCCTCATCGACCAAACGCATTGTCTGCACACCGTGGGAGAAATTCTTGGGTCCAGCATTCTGTCCCCAGTAAGTGCTTCAGGATGTTCCTTTCCCTAATAGCTGCAAATCGCTTTCAAGCCCCAAACGCCCACTGCAAGATTTGCTGTTAAATGACCAAACTGCCTGCTTGTTCTTAACTCCAGAAAAATGCTAGCCGAATTAGAACAACCATAAAGACCCCACATACATTAACAATGTACACGTTTCCGTCAGTGCCTGCCCATGCTGATAACTTCCTGTCGTCTCGCAAACACGATGTCTTGGGTGAAAGATCGATATTAAATTGTACACTTGAATGTGGAGAATAGTGAGAGAGTGATTCGTCCTGTCTCAACCACATTCTATGTGAGCGGTCTGTTGTAAACGTGGCGCGATGCAGTACCGCACAATTAGGTAAGCGATCCTATGTGAAGTGCTCTGATGTGCTTACTCTCTCCAATGTTTTCATTGCTGATACCAGCAGATGAGAAAAATTAGTTTTCTGATTTTCTTACTGTGAAACGTAAAGAGCAACCATGGAAATGAGGGAAAATTTTGAATTTTATTTTGAATAAGTCTTATACAAAGAAAAGAAAATGTGCTGCTTAATAAATGTGTATTTTTTTATAGTACCAAATATTTTGGCAACTTCCTCTCATTCACAGTGCGATGTTAAACGGTTATGCAAAAACAGACATAATGTCTTATGGGATAACAGCAATCAGTGATTTTATAATGTTGCTTAAAATCCGTCTTGATTGCAAAAAATTTTTTTATTATTCATATGACCGGTTTCGGTTCATTCAGAACCATCTTCAGATCTGTAAAAATAATTATACTAATTTACCATTTCACGGAAGCAAATGTTTTTCATCCTATCTAATCAACATCAAATGTACCAGAACGTACCTGATATTTCAGTTACAGGAGTAACCCGTCCATGACGTAGCATGTGAAAGTTGGTGGATTTGGACGGGTTACTCCTGTAACTGAAATATCAGGTACGTTCTGGTACATTTGATGTTGATTAGATAGGGTGAAAAACATTTGCTTCCGTGAAATGGTAAATTAGTATAATTATTTTTACAGATCTGAAGATGGTTCTGAATCAACCGAAACAGGTCATATGAATAATAAAAAAATTTTTTGCAATCAAGACGGATTTTAAGCAACATTATTAAACGGTTATTTTGATTTTTTTTCTTTTGTCCCACATGGCACAACTTTCTTGAACAGCACTGATCAAATTTTCAGACATTATAAATTGAAATACAAACCTCAAATCACGTCCACTTCGCACGAAAATATCAAACCAACTGATCGCGTCCGCTTCGCAGCATCGCGCGTCGCTCGGTGAGTGTGCGTTCACGTGGGACCATTCAACCGCTGCCGACTGTTAGACATTTTCTTGCTGTCACCGCGCGGCTAACATAGGTCGCCGTCTAACTGTAGATATTTTCTAAGCCAGTGTTACTTTGTCCACTATGTATATTCGTGCGTGAAAATATATATGATATATGGTAACGCAAACTTTCTCGGCGAATTCCGATGATCTTTTCTCGGGTTATCAGCCGAGTTAAGGTATAGAACGACGCCCGAACTCAGCTTATTTGATGTCACACGAATGCTGTCGATAGAAGCCGAAGCGTCCACTCACACATGTGCTATCAAACAATGAAAACGTTTACAGCTGTGCATTCAACACCTACTGCAGCACGCTGACAAAATGAATTCGAGGTTCAAAGAACACGCAAATTTATTAAAATACTTCTCATTTATTGTTTCTTCCCATTTGCACATTTTTAATTAGATCATATGTTTCGATCACCCTGGATCATCTTCAGATCTAACTAAATGCGTCAGCAACCCGTATTGTCTATTCAGGACCACATGCCAGAGTACACTACCCTGATATGTGGTTCTGTGTAGACAAGTTGCTGACGCAATTGTTGGACCTGAAAATGATCCAAAGTGGTCGAAGCATGTAATCTAATTAAAAATGTGCAACTGAAATGGAAGAATAAATGAGAATTATTTTAATTATCGAAACAGTTGGTGAATCTCTCATGATGTTTATGTCGACTACAGAACGTGAATTTTAATTGTATAGTACAAAGCTGTTTTTTTTTTTAATTTAAGAAGATATCACAACAGGAACTAACGTGTTACTGCATAAACTAAACATGTAGTATGTTAAAAGAGTGTAGGCTGCAGGCAACAGTAACTTAAAAAGAAAAACAAGACGCTGTTTTCATAGAACTGACGAGAAAGACTTTTCATTGGGACCACGAAGAAAAGTGGTGCTGGCAGTGAGCATGCTTAAATAACAAAAATATAGTTTCTTGACAGGCAGAAGCATGGAATCTTAAGAGTAGCCGATTACTTCCCAGAGGAAGTAATTGGTTTTCTCATCAGTGACCTGCTTCGTTAATTTCTGTTGCACAGCGTGCAGTACAACACCATAATTATCCCCGCTCATTTTCAATTAATTTAAAATTGAGTATTCGTTTCCTAAAAGAAGTTATTTACGAAGAAATACAGAATTCTGCCTCCCCTCTCGTCTACTCTTCCCATAATGACCCTTTTCCTCTTTTCATGTTGTTAACTGCCACAGCATTTAATGCAGCGGTCGCAGGCAAAGCCAAGAACTGCTGATTTCCTTTTACCACTCGAAGCTATGATAGCTTCCTCTGCCGGCCGCCTGTGGTCGAGCGGTTCTACGCGCTTCAGTCTGGAACCGCGCGGCCGCTACGGTCGCAGGTTCGAATCCTGCTTCGGGCATGGATGTGTGTGATGTCCTTAGGTTAGTTAGGTTTAAGTAGTTCTAAGTTCTAGGGGAATGATGACCTCAGATGCTAAATCCCATAATGCTCAGAGCCATTTGAACCATAGCTTTCTCTCCATGAGCGTTCTGTACTGACTTGAGTTTTGTGGCGCGTGAAAACCACACGCGCCTTTTCTCGTTCGCTTTAAGGCTCGCATTTCTGCGAGCTTAAAGGACTGCGGAAAAGTGCGCTAACACTTTTGCGCTTATTACACTATTCTGTGACTAAACGTGTCGCTCTTCTTTTATTATCTTCGTCCGCTTCTTTTATTAAGTCAACACTGTAAGGGTCCCAGACTGACTCGCAATATTCATGAATCAGTTGAACCAGGGTTTTACAAGTCACTTCAGTCCCAGATGAATTACGTTTACTTAAGATGTTTCTAATGAATCTCATACTTTTCCTGTCGTATGGTCATTATACTTTAGATCGCTCAGGGCAGTTACACCTAGGTACGTATGTTACAGTTGATACTGTTTCGCGCTACAGTCTGGATCCGCGCGACCGCTACGGTCGCAGGTTCGAATCCTGCCTCGGGCATGGATGTGTGTGATGTCCTTAGGTAGTTAGGTTTAAGTAGTTCTAAGTTCTAGGGGACTGATGACCGCAGAAGTTAAGTCCCATAGTGCTCAGAGCCATTTGATACTGTTTCCAGTGATTGATCACCAGTAGTGTAGCGGATCTCTCTGCCTATTTATGTACATTATATTACACTTACTTGGAGCATTGTTATCTTGATACTACTTAATCAAGTCTCATGCATGTTATGTCGTTGAAAAGATTCTTTCAATTGTCACAAAAAAGGTGTATAGTTCCAATATAAAAAAAATTCCGTGACTATAGAGGATAAAAACTACTTGCGAACGTCAGGAAATTCGCCATATTGTCCACTATAGCTTAGTGAAAACTGCACCTCGATGTGTTTATTCATTCTGGATGTGTTTTGGGTACCCTCTCTTAGCTGCTTCGCCCTATGCAATTACACTGCCTTGTAATGGTCAATGAGCTAGATGCTTGGAGAGTAGTAGGACTAGGCTTTCAAATCAACATGCGTAGGACAATAACAGTTTTGTTGAAATAAACCAGCACATTGCTCCAAAGTAACAAAATACAAAAGATTTCCCAAATCCTTACGATATAATTATAAATGCTAGCAGATGTCCAGTTAGCTTTCTTTTACTATCATTGACAGAGTTGGCGGAGTGGTTAGCACACTGGATTCGCAATCGGGAGGACGACTGTTCATAACAGCGTCTGGCCATCTTGTCTTAGGTTTTTCCGTGATTTTCCTAAATCGCTCTAGCCGAATGCCGAGATGGTTCCTTTGAAAGTCACGGTTCATTTCTTTCCACATCCTTGATACAATCCGAGCTTGTGCTGCGACTCTAATGACCTCGATGTCGACTGGACGTTAATGCCAGTCTTCCTTCCTTTTTCCTTTTACTATCAACAAAATGTGGGCAGGACTCAAACCTGACACCTGCTCACGGTACTGGACGCACTATTCTACAGAATCTGGTCGGACAGCGCTTCTAAAACATAGAAACAGGATACAATGTAACAAACACACGATAACCAGTTCAGTTCACAAAAGCGAGCGGCTCTTCAAATTTCCTCAAATTACACATTGCATTGCCTGAACCCAATAGTATATTTAAAATAATCTCACGTATTAATAAATAATCACTGGCTCACAGTGGATCTTTTGCAGAAACCAAAGTAAACGGTTGTTATAGATTTCGATGCGTTGAACACGAAGATGGCGATTAAAATTGCCTCCTAGTTTAGAGTTACAAGTAAGTTGGGACTTGACGTTTCACGTATATTGCTACAGTAATCGAGGTGATAATACATTAATTCAATTCACCGAGTTTATTCGCGCCGTGTCTTTGCATTCCTCTTGTGGATGGAGTCTGGAGCATCTCTCTGCAGCATCGAGCAGAAATCAACCAACACAGCCGTAGCCCATCATCCTGTGTACCGCTGTTCCGCGAGAGAAACTCCCTGGTGGAACCACTCATCGTGCTCATCAGATGGTTCAATTTCAGATTGTTCACTTCACCTCACGTACATTCGCTGCCAGCCGCAACAACAGTCGTTACAGAAACAAGTGAACTAATGCAGCACAAGAGCTCGCAGCTTTGACTACCGACAGTTAAAATCTCGTCTAGTTTCTACATTCTACAACGCTCACACGACTGGATGGTGCTCACATGGGCCACATGTTGTGGGTTGGCAGGAGAACCAACCCCGGTATGAGAGGAAGCCGAAAGGCACGCGTTTTAGCTCACGCAGGCTGGTGTGACTGTAGAAAAAACTGACGTAGCTGGTGGAATACTTAACTTTAATCCGTAAATGGTGAACGTCGTTCTTGACGGTACATGTTTGACAGTATCAATAGTAACTGGTAATGGTGCCTTGCTAGGTCGTAGCAAATGACGTAGCTGAAGGCTATGCTAACTATCGTCTCGGCAAATGAGAGCGTATTTTGTCAGTGAACCATCGCTAGCAAAGTCGGCTGTACCACTGGGGCGAATGCTAGGAAGTCTCTCTAGACCTGCCGTGTAGCGGCGCTCGGTCTGCAATCACTGATAGTGGCGACACGCGGGTCCGACGTATACTAACGGACCGCGGCCGATTTAAAGGCTACCACCTAGCAAGTGTGGTGTCTGGCGGTGACACCACACCACAGTGTAAAGCATTGTTGCCAAATTTTACTGGAAGTGTCCACCTCACTCATGGCAGAGGAACCCTTGTAACGCCTTAGCATGTAGCTCCTATAATGTCCTATAAGCTTGACTGAAACTTAAACACCTTACTTATTTGTATAGGAGACAATTTTTACCTTCATATTACTGTCTATAACATCTAAAGTTATAAGCATGGCTACTTTCATTTCTGTAAAAAATAAAAGTGAAGATTTGTGGACCAGTGCAACGAAAACCCCACAAATAAGAGCTAGAATAAGTTAAAACATTTGTGTTTGTAGGAGTATCTGCCGGCAATAGATATTAACTCTTCAATAATAAAATAAAAACCACACGTACTGGTACAAGCATAATACAGCTAGGTTGGAATTTACAAGAAACAGTGCTGATGATGAAAACCTAATCAAACTGAATGAAGCAAAGGTAAGGCATTGACTAGGATGACATCACACAAATAAAGCTGGATGCACTCAGTGAGCAAGATCAGACCAGCTGTACCACTCAAATCTGTTATCCCCATCCATCCCGGTACTCAAAATAATAAAGGACCAATTTAAACCTAAGGCAAATTCCGACCCATGATAACAAGGACAAAGTAATGGGTGGAAGCAAGTAATAAAGTAAGAAGTAATAAATTATCAACTCTTTTCAAGTCTGTCAGATATCATAACAGACCAAAGTTAAAAGAAAGGACTCCAACTGAATGCGGAGTGAAGTCTGGCAAATAGCGCTAGATAGCCTAAACTTTATGTGGCACAAGTGCACAACAGGCAATGTTCTGAAATGTGCTCACCATGTTTAGTTCTTCTTGGTTGAAAAGCGACTCTCCCATGTTCTGGCTGGTACACCAATCTTACTTTGACCACACCCCTCGACCCGAGCATTACTTCACCGGATGTAAAACTATCCACTTCGCCTCCTGTCTGCCTACACTTGCATAGGCACCAACGCCGACTTCGTGTACTTGGCCACGTGCTAATATGAAGGTGGCCACCAATCGGAACTGCCTTAGGACTCTTTCTGTCACCTGCAACCTTTCTTCTTGACTGCCAGACAGAGTCCACCACGCGAGCCTGGTAAGCCGGTAACTGGTTTGAAAGTCGTCACTCACGTCCTCTCGGGTGAGTCACAGTAAGCTGTTGCTGGATAACAGTCAAAGACAGTAACCGTGTAAATATCGATAAGAGCCAAAATGGCTTAAACTAAAATACACCGAGAGTGGGGTTTACAAAATTTTAAGTACCAGGATCAATCTTAACATAGCTTACGTGGTCACAGTGTGTCTTACCTGTGGACTCGTTCTCAGTCAGAAAGCTAAACCAGGGTGAGCACTTTTATGGATCTGACAAGGTCCGACAAAATGAGCTAATAACTTATCTGAGATCTTTTCACCAGCCCTTCTTTGGGCACTGAAATTCTTAATGAAAACTGTATCTCCAATATTTAATTTGGCAGAGCGCCTACCCTGGTTGTAACCCTCTGCCACCCTCTGATGTCCACGGTAAATATTTATCTTTGCCCATCTCCAATTAACCAGAATGACAGAAGGTGTCACCTGCACTGAAAGGTGGTCATTCACTAACAGAAGGTTCGACAAAGGCCGACTGATAGCATAAGCAAATCATTAAAGCCGCGAGATCTTCTTATGGACCTCTTGAGTGGAGATGTTAAACTCGCGGTTCAATCAAGGAATAGATGTGTCCCATTTTTTCTGTGCTAGAGGAGACTTCAAATTACGGTTCACGCTCTCAGCCTACGAAGGCTCACGTAAGGACTCGTTATAATACGAAACGTAGCATTCTGAAAGCAAAATTTCTTAAATTTAGACGAAACGAAAGCAAGTGCATTGTTACTATAAAATTAGGTGGCCGAAATATGGAAAAGATTTTGCTAAGATGTCTACTTATTAGTTCATCTGCTATTCCTCCAACAGGGATCGGCAATAAAAAACGCGAAGAGGCATGAATGAGGACAAGTACATATTTATTACTTTATGATATGAAACAGCGGCCCTAAATAATCAATAATTATTATCAATAAACGCTCAGCCCATGTGAAATGAAGAAACCATTTGCGTGTATTGGAATTAGGTTTGACAAACTTACAGGCTTCACTCTGAATCACCAACCACCTCACGACTTCGTTCACTGGCCAACTGAGATTCTTTAATTTTCTGTATTGTCTTATATAGTCTCAGGTGCCCGTCGAACACAAGCTCGCAAAAAAAATTGAAGATGGCTGGCATTAACTCTCATGGAAGACAGATTTTCAACTTGCTATGGCCACAAGTAAGATAACAGAAAAAGTCCTCTTGTATTTGGTAACCAGACACTATATCCCCAGTAGCAAGTCTCTGTTTCAACTCCTGAATGCTACGGTCTTCTTATTGTCTTTCCTTCAGATCTCCAGATAAGAAGGGTGTCTGGGCTACTACAGTGGAAATCCAAGCCCGGCCCTCAGTGTGTTCAGGATTATCAAAATCCCAGAAAATCTGCTCAAACATGCGACTTAAGAGCATCAGCTACCGGATTGCCAGAGCCTGTAATGTGTTTGATGGCGAATCAGAATGCCGAAATACGGATGGTTCAACTGAAAGTGCGACCTGTTTCCATGTGGTCGAGCGGGTTCACGGTCTCAGCGTAAGATGGCTGACACTAATAAGGAATGGTCATCATATGAGGTATAGCATTCTGAAAGCAAAATCTCTTAAATTTCGTCGAAACGAAAGCAAGTGCATTGTTGCTCACTATAGAATTAGGTGCCTGGTTATACGTTTCGCCGGCCGCGGTGGTCTCGCGGTTGTAGGCGCGCAGTCCGGAACCGCGCGACTGCTACGGTCGCAGGTTCGAATCCTGCCTCGGGCATGGATGTGTGTGATGTCCTTAGGTTAGTTAGGTTTAAGTAGTTCTAAGTTCTAGGGGACTGATGACCACAGCTGTTAAGTCCCCTAGTGCTCAGAGCCATTTGAACCATTTTTTTTATACGTTTCAAGGCAAAACTTAGGATGTTTATAAATTTTTCTAGTGCAAATAGGACTACCAATGCCTCTTATCAATAGACTGAATACTTTACCTTGGCAGGAAACAAAGACCTGGAGGCATATACAGCTGGACGTCTGTCGCTTTCTTGATCCTGAAGCAAAACGGCTGTGACGCCTGAATTAGAGGCATCAGTGTGGACTATGAATACCCAATCAAAATATGGTACAGGCTGAACAGGGGCGTCATTTAAAGTAGATTTCAATGTGTCAGAGGCTACCTGCTAGCTTTCAGTCTAGTAAAACACCTCCCCTTTGTTATGTAACTGATTCTAAGCTGTGGCAAGGTGAGCAGTGAAGAAAATCTGCAGATGTCACACAACAAGGGGATTGTCGATGAGACTGATTGAGACTTAGAACGGAAAAGTACTGCATCCCTGCGAACCAAATGAAGCAGATGTGGAGACTGCGCAAGGGACCCGATTCGATTCGAAAAATCTCGTTTTGATGTAGGGCCTGGCCTGTATCTCAAACGATTAACCTTGGGAACCAGGAAAAACTGAGATGCGTAAGACGAGGTTGATGGTCTTAACACCACATGCCGTGCGGCATTAGCCGAGCGGTCTAAGGCACTGCAGTCACGGACTGTGCGGCTGGTCCCGGCGGAGGTTCGAGTCCTCCCTCGGGCATGGGAGTGTGTGTTTGTCCTTAGGATAGTTTAGGTTAAGTGGTGTGTAAGCTTAGGGACTGATGACCTTAGCAGTCAAGTCCCATAAGATCTCACACGCATTTGAACACTTGAATAACACCTCGTTATGTAGCATCTATCCAGCCAGCTATCGCTGGATTTTCATTTTCGGCGGCAACAGCCGATACGGGGCTTGGCGCACCGTTACTTGATCTTACAACTGTATTTGATTCTTTATTTTGTCCTTTGCCCCTAGCTTATCACTCAAAACACTGGAAAACTCCCTAAGCACCTGGTCTACTTGCTGTGCCTCGCTGGGTTGTAAATGGCCAACTTCAGTTTCAGTAGCCTCAATGGACACGTTATTCACGCCTTAAACACCATTATCTTCACACAGGGCCGAAATTTAAAACAGAACTGACTACCAGTGTAATCCAAACCAAGTCCAGTACCCTGAATGAAATCAAAGCTCAGCAACAGTTCTGTACTTAGTTCCTTAGCCACGAATGACCTTCCTGGTCACGAAAAGCCATCAACTGTATAATAGGCTGGTATCTACACAACAAATGGTAACAACTGAGGAATCACAGAGCGACAACCCTGACAGCTGCGTTGTTGTGAAAAAAACCTGCGGATGTCACGATCCCTGAAATACTACGTTGGTTGGTTGGTTGGTTTGGGGAAGGAGACCAGACAGCGAGGTTATCGGTCTCATCGGATTAGGGAAGGACGGGAAAGGATGTCGGCCGTGCCCTTTGAAAGGAACCATCCCGCCAGTTGCCTGGAGCGATTTAGGGAAATCACGGAAAACCTAAATCAGGATGACCGGACGCGGGATTGAACCGTCGTCCTCCCGAATGCGAGTCCAGTGTCTAACCACTGCGCCACCTCGCTCGGTGAAATACTAGGTATAATTAAGAACAGAGACGATGCTCCCAATATATAAGGCACAAATAGATTCTCGTTTGACTAGTGCACACACAAATGGAAGTCTATAGCCTGTCAACACCTTTACCTTATATTTGTGTCTCTTGGTATGACTTCAAATCGACGACGCCCTGTTTTCCGTGGCGTCGGGTACCCAAAAATTCTTTCGTTCAGAGCGGCCCACCGTAGCAGTAAGAAGCTCGTCTGGGCGAGGTAGCACTCTCATTAAAGTTCATGACCACTTCGTGTCGCTTGCCAGCCTTACCTGAGGGATCCCTAGGATCACTTCTTTCATCAGCAAATCTGGCGCTTTCTCTGAAAGTGACTACTTTATCCAAATCAGCAAAGGCTACAGGTTTCTCAGAATATTTGGGAACAGTCGTCTGATCGAATCCCTTCTAAGATGTTGTTTGCAGTCTCACCCTACATGGCCTGAACACTAAGAGACACACTAGTCATTCAAATATATTTTATGTACTCTGCCAACATCTCGTTACGCCCCTGCACTTGAATGAAATGCTACCTAATGAAGTCATTTCTAACCCTAGTAAAGTATTTCCCGTACAGTCCTTTTCGTAATTCTCCTAATGTGCCACTGCTGTACAAAAGGCACTAATAATTTGGCTCAAACAACCATGAGGCAAGAGAAATAAAACTTGAAATAATTATTAAATTCTCAATCTTAAGAATATCAGATTTTTCTTCCCAAGGTAACAGAATACCGCAAAAATCTGACTTTATCTTGAACATTCTCGACTGAAAGATTATCAGCACCACGGAAAGTCAGCAAAACTGGGGACTAACGTGGCAAATAGGTGGCCTGTACGCTCAATAACAGTCCTCTCATTGCACTGTTAACCTCAACTGTAATCTCATGAGAGAGAGCGACCTCCTCCCCAGTTCCAAATGAAGTGGAGTCCCACTCTAACACATTTAACTTCATTTGTAGTTCCACAACTCCATTATGCAATTCATTAATGCTAGCAGACTGTTCCTGATCATTATTAACTACTTTCAGCTCTAGAGTGTGGTTATACCAATGGCTAATTTGCACTCGTACTCGATATATCTGTCTACAAAACAGATTACTACATTCCAAGGGCTGAATATTTTCTCCATATGCTCGAGAGACAGGTGGCACAAATGGATGGGGTAGCACTCAGCTCACCAATACTGCAAGCGGTGACATGCAGTGGACATGCCACTGTCTCACGCAGCTGTGCACTCAGCTCAGTGAAACTTCTCTCTTCCAATTGGATATTCATAAAGAGCTTATATTGCAGTTGCTCCTTCTTTAAATACCTTATTCCAAAGCCCACACTGGTACACCAAAAATATACAAAAGAACAAACAGACTCTGCCTACAAGTGTGACATATTTAAAAAAAATTGTCACGAATGATGCTTAACTGAACTTGTTAATTTGCCCATCCCCCAGAGACCTAGGCTCTGCTACCACTGAAATGGCCAGTGAGCTAGATGCTTGAAAAGTATTAGGGCAAGGCTTTCAAATAAACATCATTCGTATAATAACAATTTACTAAAATATACCAGCTCTGCACTCATGAGTTATAAAATGCAAAAGATTGCCCAAAGCCTTACACTTGTGAATGCCAGCATATAGCCAATTAGCTTTCTTTTACAATAAACAAAATGTGGGTAGGACTCAAATGTGGCATCAGTTCACAGTACTTCATGTGCCAATACCTCGATTGGTTCGGGATCATGAGAAAAATTACTTTTGAGGAGGAAATATGTTTATCAGATTTACCAGCTCATTAATTGTGCATGCAGTCAATCCGTAATTGCTATCATTTGGTTCGTTATTTCTTCTACAGTTAAAATCTGTGATTTGATTTTATATTAATTACATTAATTTTGTATTAATTATACTAATTTTACATTAATTAAATATTTATGAACTCTTTCTTCGTAAGGGCTGGACAAAATGGTCATTGAGACATTTCCAAGTGTGTGAGATCTAGAAAAATATTTCCTAGCACTGCAGTATTCAGCTTTTCGCATCCAAGCTTTTGTTGCTTCTTCTTTCATTTCATCGTTTATCTGTTTTCCACTATATAATTCTCTAGATATTTTATTATCATGAGGAATCCAAAACAGAATCTTCTTCGTCCGTCATACATTTCTTCTCACTATATTCTCCCCGCTTCTCCACTTTAGTAACTTTTGTACTGCTACCCATTAAAATTGCACCATATGTGGAACGGACCTCAAATTTGCATGAATTTCCGTACATGCTTGTATGTGCAAGTAATTAACATTTCAGCGCATCCGCACATACTACTATGTGCGGATGCCATATACATTTTGTTTATCAGTATAGATAAGACAACTGTTTTCTCATACCGAAATGAAACTGATGATCACATTTGGAGATTCCCACGATTATGATCCACCTATACAGAGTATCCCATAAATGTTGTGACAGCCTCTGAGTGTTGTAGAGGGTTGTCCTGAGGAAAAAACCAAGGATAGGAAACGCCATCCAACGACGCTACAGAGATTCGAAGTTACAGGCGCTGGCGGCCGCCAATAGGACATGCCTCGGGCAGCAAACGTGATCTTTTACGTCGACTGGACCGTTTGCGGAAAGTGTCGCAATGTTGTTTGTTATGCAGTGATCAATCTGCTGTTTACATTACTCCTGTATACCAAAAACATTGGAGATTTTGGAGGGTTCCAAAATAAACTAGGGGTGGAAATCCATGTCCAAAACCGTCATCCGCTAAGGTAACAGAGCATCGCGTTCCTAGAAAACAAGGCCTTTCTACCCACAACTTGCTCCATCTTCCACAATGGCGATCGCGACAATCAGTCACTATCAGGGAATAGCAAACAACATTGCAGGACGTTCTGCCTAAGGTCCGCCAATGTACAAAGTCACGATTGCTGCCGAAGGGTAGTGCAGTGACAGACGCCTGCATCCATAACTCAGACGCTCTGTAGTGTTGTTGGATGATGTTTCTGGACACGGACACGGGTACCTAACCTCGACTTGTTCCTCAACATAACCTCTACAACCACTCAAAATTTGTCTCAACATTTCTGGGACACATTGTAGAAAGGATGGTTTCAGGATGGCCACCTGCAGTATACCACTGACCTCTTGCATTTAACGCTCGAAGGGCAGTTATACTGTTCATTCGGAAGTGCACGGTAGTATGGCCACGTCACGTGTCTTCAGTCAGGAAATGGGTATGTTTGGAGCAGGACAGATATCCATATGCACAGTGAGACTAAGTATGGAGCAACTCGTACTATCAAAAAGGCAGTAGGAGAGGGAAACGCGCCTACAGTTCAGCGCCCAGCGGCAACAATTCACACGCGAGAGGCGCTAAGTCCACTTTTATGAGAGGTCCAGATAGTGTTTGGAAGAGAACTAAAGATGCCAAATTCCATCCGACATCGTCATACGGACCCAACGGCTGACGTCATGGTATAGGATGCCACTGGATACACTAAAGGCCTACTTCTAGTTCGCATCGCCAATAATTTGGGCAGAATACGTTATATCTCTAGGTTGTCAAGACCATGTCCTATTTTCGAGGTCTCAATGACGTTACTTTCAACAAGCTACTGCAAGCTCTCGAGTCAGTGGGTGTTCGATTTTTGCCCTGACAGCACGATGTTCTGTGGATCTGCCCCCACTGAAATCGTCTGGGTTACCAAGAGGTTTGCACATCACCATTTGACAACCATTGAACCGGGTAAGCAGTGACATACAGTTGAAACAACGTACCCTTATTTGTTATCGAATCGAAGCTTAGTTCGTCTCGACGTCCAGACACACCACAGCCGTTGTTACTGGCAGCTCTACGAGCTGAAATTCATGCCCTGTATACCAAACATCAGCGACAAATTTAATCATGTATTGTCCTTACTATTGTGTATATGGGCTGCAGGTAAAATTTCATTATTTGGTATGTTTTCTACTTTTCAAAGCTCTGTTTATCTCATATTTATTTGTGTTTATGTCCTTTCCTGTTATTCCTAATGTACCACTTTTCTTACTTATTCGACAACTCTCAGCTTTTGAATTGTGTGCGCGCTTTATGACCATTATTGTCTTCCATATGTCAATATAATAAAAAAATAGCTTTAAAAAACTTTTTTTACCGACACGCATCTACAGTGTGCATAATGATTTATAGGCGCTTAATTACGATCATTGTGCTCACCATCCGGTCGACATAAAAAATTATCAGTATTGTCGTGACTCTTGCTTATAAGTTCTTTGAGGGCACATACGACTAAGTGAAAAGAAATTAAGTTTCTATCATACTGAGCCTGGATTTGTTGGCACATGCCGCATCTCGTGGTCGTGCGGTAGCGTTCTCGCTTCCCACGCCCGGGTTCCCGGGTTCGATTCCCGGCGGGGTCAGGGATTTTCTCTGCCTCGTGATGGCTGGGTGTTGTGTGATGTCCTTAGGTTAGTTAGGTTTAAGTAGTTCTAAGTTCTAGGGGACTGATGACCATAGATGTTAAGTCCCATAGTGCTCAGAGCCATTTGAACCATTTTTTTGTTGGCACATGAATACTCAGTAACGAGTAGCAAGCACGAGGGGGCAATTTGGGTTGGGTAATCGATTGTAGTATACAGTGTTTCCTTCGACATATATCGTATAGTTACCGATGGAGTACCAAGATGCAGCTGTAAGAGAATGGCTTTTCTGCTTCGTCTGTAGTAAACCAAGTAACAGCTCATGTTGAACAGTATTCGCTAGTATTCGGTACACGTGTAGCATTTAGAATGCGCACCAGTGCGATCTTCTTCCTCAGTTTGGACATTTCACATCCTGCCAGCATTAGGAATGGTGTCGGTCGTGTTGTAATGTGCGTACGTGCATCTTTAATTTGCACAGCACGTGTCTGAGCGCCTGAGGAATTCTCAGGCTGCCATCAAATATGGAGTGGACACGCCCGCTCCATTTGGCGTCACCGCAACAGTTTATGCTCTGCATCACGCGGGCGGCGGGACCTGCTGAATACTTAATGGTGGCGCTGTAAAATTATGTAGAAGCTCGTCTCTGCTAGCGGTTCATTAATTCGGACGTTGTCAGACCTCTGAATAAACACAAATATCAATATCAATTTTGCACATCTGTCGAGCACGCGATCCTGCTAAACGCTATCGGATGACGATACGAACAGAGCGAAGCGGCTGCTGGTTTTAATGGCTTTTTCATGGCTCACTGGATTATTTCCCGTTTTCATTTTTGATATCGTTTTTGTGACCAATACTACGGTTGTTAAACAGTCCTTTTAATATACGCCGGAATATTTCGTTACTGCCTAGATTCGACCAGTTTAAGGGCTCTGTCTCTTTTAACTTCTTCCGTTTTGAATACTACTACGCAGGAGCGCATACCACGTCAGTCTGTTATTTACTAGTTCATGTTATTCAGTGTATTCCCACCCAAAAGACTTTTTTCCCTGTTTTACATCGTGCACTTCAATGGATGGATTCGATCAATGGTAATTTTTCTAATCACCTGCTCTTCTGTGATCGTAGAGGTGTTTTACTGCCTCATTTATGTTAGTCATTCTCTTTACTGGCCCCGCCCCTACGATTGTCCAGAGATTTCAAAAACTCACAGTCCACGAGCAAGTTTTTATGTGTTTATTCCATTCTATGTTACGGTGTTTAACGCTAGAGGCGTCGGGTGTTTGGAACCCCCTAGAACCGGTGTCTGTTCGTTGCGTTTAAAGACTGTTCTTAGCCTTTTTTTATTTTAGAGGTCGAGTTTTTCAGTAACATATACTGACTTCAATGGTCTGTTGTTCTGTTTTAGTCCCAAACATTGAATATTTCTTTATTTTTTTGTCAGACTTTACTTAAATACTCAAATAATTGAGATTTGTTTTGTATACTGAATAAATCTTGTATTATGCAGATACATCCAAGTCAAAAGAAATTTCAGTCCAGATTTTACGAGTAACCAAGAACGGATAATGTAAAAGATGTTAGGGGTATAGGTACAGATATTGTGATCATCTGTATCCTAATGTATACGCATTTCAATTTGTTAGTTGTTTCTTTCTCTGCGTCCAACAGTCTTTCTGCGAACACGTCCAATAATTTGCTACCTGAAGTTTTCTGCACAGTAATAACTGCTCTGCTAAATGGACTATGCCTGTCAGGATAGACTTTTGCTTTTGGGTCAATGGGTCCACTCTTAAGTAGCTGACCTGCTGCCCAGCATAACGTATACATTAATGAATGGCTTGCTTGTACCACATGTGCGTCAAGGTACTGATCAACCTACAAACATACTGCTCTTAAGAGCCCTAATCTTAAGTTTGTAAATGAAGTAAATGTGGTGTCTCCGCCAGACACCACACTTGCTAGGTGGTAGCCTTTAAATCGGCCGCGGTCCGTTAGTATACGTCGGACCCGCGTGTCGCCACTATCAGTGATTGCAGACCGAGCGCCGCCACACGGCAGGTCTAGTCTAGAGAGACTCCCTAACACTCGCCCCAGTTATACAGCTAGCGATGGTTCACTGTCTCCTTACGCTCTCATTTGCCGAGACGATAGTTAAGCGTAGCCTTCAGCTACGTCATTTGCTACGACCTAGCAAGGCACCATATTCAGTTACTTCCAGAATGTATTCTGAACAGATAATATTGTGAATCATGTACCGTCAAGAGCGACTTTCATCATTAATGGATTAAAGTTAAGTATCAGGCACTTATGCAGTTTAGCAGGTACGGAAAAAATTTTTCATTCCAAATGTATCTGGCTTGGAGAGCTTTGTGGGTGAATATCTAAAGTTTGTTGGTGATTGTACTTTGTATTTTCATAAATAAAGTGATCTGTAGCGTAGCCCACTTGAGGTTAGGTTGGGAGTCTTTTTTTTTGGAATGCGGCCGCGGCAGCGGCCGCCTATGATTTGAAAATACTGATTAGTTAGTGTATTACGCAATGTTGCGTCATCGGCAGCGCCGCGCTTATCGGGCAGAAGATATCGCCGACGGTCAAGGGAAAATGAAAACGGATGTTATATTCGAAATCAGCGCATCAGAATTCACTATATCGACAAAATATTGAAAAATAAAAAAAATTTAAAAAAAATTTAAAACAATTTTTTTGATGTAAATAATTGACTGGGGCGAAAATAAATATCGTATTCGTAATCAGCGTATCAAATTTGACTATAATCGATCAAATTTTGAAAAAAAATGAAAAATTTTTTCCGTACCTGCTAAACTGCATAAGTGCCAAGTATCAAACTAATTACGTCCGCTTTCTGAATTCTAATTCCTTGTCATGTTCCAGACCTCACGTCAGTACAGTTCTTCCCTCCTCACACCAGCCTGCGTGAGCTAAAACGCATGCATTTCGGCCTCCTCTAATAACACGGTGTTGGCTCTTCTGCCAACCCAACAGTAAATACTTATACAAAGTTGTTCAACACACTATCCTCAGTCATCACTAGAAATATCTGCACTTATACTCCTAACGCACTGTACAATCAGTTATTTTCACAGTCTAATACAGATCTGTACTATGATACAAATTACGTAAAGTTAATCTTTGCGGTCCGTTTAAGTAAATACATTCCTTGTGGATACCTACAAATTATTATTGTTGTCTGTAGAACGAACATTTTAATCTGCACAGACACAGAAAAGTGTAAATTTTCTTGCAAAATGGTTTATCATGCGAAGCACCTTCATATGAATTTTTCCCTTCTTTGCACGATTTTCGCACCTAGCCGGTCACTTCGACTTACGTCTGACAAATCATCGTAAATAACTAGAGCTGTGATCCTGGATTCTTTATATTCTTTTACAAGTTTCCCCGCAAGCTTGACAGAGAAATTCACTACAATATTTGTTACTTCAGTATAGATTACCCAATCACTGATGCCTGCTAAATCTGGTATAGTATTATAAAAAGTATGAACAGCCACTTTTCTTTCACTAGGGTACTTACGGGCCACCCGGTCGAAAACATTTCTCTGTTCAGAATTTCATTGCTCATGTCACTATGTCAGGCTATGTTTTTATGTAAATTTCAATTTTACATCTGTATGCATGTGACAATACTGGCCTTCCTTGTTACAGTGTGAAGATCATACCGTCGTTTTTTGTGGTTACAGTCTTCTACAAATTCTCGCGGGCTTTCTTCATGCACTCAGGCATTTCCCTTCTGATTTTGTTAACTTTACCAAGCAACCCTGTTCGCTTTGCTTTCAGATGTAGTGCTAGTGAAAGGTGAAGCAGTTGTCACATGTAAAATTTCTTCCTGTGTTTGAGTATGGCCCTACAAGTGTCTTCACTACAATGTCACTAAGATTTTCACCACCAGGATGAGTTTCATCTTTACCAAGATGAGGGAATGTATTTAGCACGTACCTGGACTCTTTATCGACAGCCATCTAGTATTTCGGCCCATACATTAGGTTTCTACGCCATGAAATGCGTGAATCGATATCTGTACTTGGACGGGATCTACTGCTTATCAACACAAGTAGATGGGAGAATGAATGTACACATTTCGACAGTTTGCTGTGACCCTTCCTCATATGACTGACATAATAGGAAACTTGTATTTTTAGTCGGTCCGACTATGGCGACCATAAACCAAACCTGAGGAACCTCATGATTTCCCCGAAACGATTACATGACCTCATACACTTGTAAAATTGTATTGACATTATCTCTGATCGGAGAAGGTCTACATCTATTCCTTCGGATACAGTGGCACGTAGTGGTAGAATAGCAAGAAATACAAAACTCTTCAAACGGTAATGACCATTTGTCGCGCCCCAGTGCTGTATGCGCCTTTGTTTCAGTGCAATTTTGAACATGATTGATAACAGGATTCATCCATAAAACAAAAATATACGATCCCAGAAACGTTTTATTTCTTCCGTTTGTTCACCTGGAGCTTCACCAGAATCTTCATCGCTGCCCTCTGATTCATCTGAGCTCCATGCTGTAATTTGTTTTGTATCACTGTCAGAATCATGGAAAATACCGTCCACATCTTCTCCTCCGATATCAATTTCAGCAGAATTATTTTTCAGAGCCACCAGCTGCTCATCCGCGATACCACAACGACGAGAAATGTTGCTCTACTTACCACTGCCCGTTTGTTTTATTTCCATAAAATTTTATTCTGACAAAGACACCGCACTTACATTTTCATATCTGCATTGCAGTAGCAGACACTATAAATGCTACAGCGACGTGTTTCAATAGACAGCGCTCAGTTTATTTAATCGGACAAAAATGTTCCACCGTCGGCTCTAGGCATTTACCGATTTTTCGAAAACTATGCATCTGACAGGGTTGACGGCATCTCAAAATGCACTAGACCAAGAAATATTAAGTCATTAACCCTCAACCACTTCCTAAAACAACTACAAATGGGAGGGGGATTAAAATTTTGCTATGGGGCGATAGTGTCCTCCGGCGGTTCTTGTGTTAAATCAAAAGTACCCCACAATCTTAAAAAAAATAGTGGGTGTCAAAACTAGTATGCTATATCTGGGGAGAAATATTAGTTCAGATTGGGTCATTTTAGGTATGTCGAGTGTTGTATTCACGATATGTACTTGGTGTCGAGCATATCAATGTAGCTGGAAGTGAACCCCCCCTTCTCCCTCTACCGCCAAATTAGAGACAACAGAGAATAGCAACAATTTTCTGTGATTTATCGAGAGAGGTTTTACAATGTTTCACTGGAATATGAATAGTGTGTGTAGCAACGTAGTTCAAAGCTCTCTTGCACTGATCTGTCTATAGAGACTGGTATAGTGCAAAAGCTAGCGCGTAATGATTAACATCACCCGTATAGTGTCCAGTGTGGCCCTTGTTGACGCAGACTGAAGATGTGAGACCCTCGCCGAGACGCTGCGCTGCGACTGTCTGACGATCGTTTGGTGGATGGATGTGCACTTGGGGACTAATTTTGTGACGTAAGGGGGATGCGTATCATCCTTGTTGAGTGCACCCAGTGTAAAGTGCGTATCCGAAGGAACATTCGATCGTTCTTCTTAACAATACTGACACTGCAATATCGTATTTATCCGCTGATACTAGGAAACGACTTTCAGTTAAAATGTTCTCCCCTGTAGGGGAATTACATGATGAGTGTACGAGTACAGGTTTTGACGCATTAACGACGATATGTGGAAGTTTCGGTGAGGCCGTGAGTCGTGTACGGACAGCCAAACCGGTTAAAGCGAGCGCTCGCGTAAACCAGGAAACCCGAGTTCGAGTTCCGGTCCGGCACAAATTTTCATTGGTGTCATACAGCTGATGACTGCTCGTATTCACAACTGTGAATACATTTAATGTATTTCATGACGGCTGTAGTCGCCGCAGTGCTTATTCCTTCGGACATGGGCGCATGTGGCTATAATTCAAAAACAACATATTACTTAGTGATAAAGCTTGTTGTGTCGCTGAGGTTGAGCTACTTGCTACATGATCTGACCTTAGCCAACACCTTTCGCGATATGCCGAGAACAAGAGGACACTACGGCTATTTGTAGCTTTTGCTCAGCCTGTGACGTCACACACATCACTTTTCCTAATGTCCATAATAAACGACTGTTATGAGTAACAACAGGTACCGACGCCTATATCCACTCTGAGCCCTTCTTTTTATAATTTTAGGATATGTCTGTCTCATCCAAAACGTGTTTTTATGGAAGGACTATTTCTCTCATCTCCACCTTGGAGGAATCCTGCGGTCGCCAAGGTGTGTTTTTCTCCTTATATTGCGTCTTCTTATTTTCTGCGGGAGTATTCCTACCCCGAAGTTCTGGAACGTCCGAGACGTCTTGCTTTCGCTCCTCTCCAGAACGTAGCTTTCTGCCACTCCAGCGAAAGCGCAGGTCCACCACATCGCCTTGCATGGAAATGGTCTGGCATGGCTGCCTCTCGCCTCCCTGAATTCTGATGGTCTTTCCAATTCAAATGGTATAACTTTCGAATCAGACGTCATCTTTATATGCATGATGTATCAATAAATTGCAAACTTGTTCTACATCATGTTATGTTATTATTTCACTGAAGGTTACTTAAGATCACTTAACTATAGGTTCGTAAATGACAGTGGACAGGAAATACCATGTTACTGCCAGGTCTCAAATCGCCGAAGCGATTCAATCGAGCAAACGTCTTCAGCAGAAGTCCCTGGATGCACTAGGACACCTTAAACGAATTTACAGCTGTATCTACATACATACGTTCTCTGCAAGCAACCGTACGGTACGTGTTGGAGGGTACTTTGTATCACTACTAGACACTTTCTTTCCTGTTCCACTCGAAAACAGAGTGAGAGAAAAACGACTGTCGTTACGTCTTCATAAGAGACCTAATTTACCTTATATTCATGGCCCTTAAGCGAAATTTTATGCAGTTAGCTTGAAACGCCGGTTCCCTAAATTTTGTCAGTAGTGTTCCTCGAAAGCGTGGGATTAGCCGAGCGGTGTAAGGCGCTGCAGTCATGGACTGTGCAGCTGGTCCCGTCGGAGGTTCGAATCCTCCCTCGGGCATGGGTGTGTGTGTTTTTCCTTACAATAATTTAGGTTCAGTAGTGTGTAAGCTTAGGGACTGATGACCTTAGCAGTTAAATCCCATACGATTTCACACACATTTGAACATTTTTTTCGTTCCTCGAAAAGAAGGTCACCTTCCGTCCAGGGATTCCCGTTTGAGTTCCCGAAGCATCTCTGTAGCACTTGGTGTTGATCGTACCTACTGGTAACAAATCTAGTGGCCCGCTCTTTCTTTATTCCAACATGATGCGGATCACAAACACTCGAACAGTACTCAAGAATGAGTCGCACAAGATTTCTATGCGCTGTCTCCCTTACAGATGAACCACACTTTGCTAAGTAAACCGAAGTCGATCATTCGCCTTCACTACTACAACCCTTACCCGCTCATTTCATTTCATATCGCTTTGCAACGATACAACTAGATATTTAATCTCACACTTCTAATGCTGCGTTCTAACATTATGGTATTGTTTTCCCTTCCCATGTACATTAATTTTCATTCTTCTACAGCACCCAAAAATTTTGTCTAAGTCATCTTGTATTCTCGTACAGTGATTCGTCGTACCTTTCCGTAAACCACAGCATCATCAGCAGACAATCACACATTGCTGCTCACCGCTCGTCAGATCATCTGTCTATAAACTGAATAATACCGGCCCTGTCACACTCCCATGGGGCATTCCTGACGATGACCCTCTGTCTGATGAAAACTCCCCGTCGACGACAAGTACTCGGTTCTATTACTAGAAGAAGTCTTAGAGTTAGTCACAAATCTGGGAATCTATTCCGTATGCTCGAACCTATGTTAACAGTTTGTAGGGATGCGTGACAAGCGCTTTCTGGAAATCTGCTCTTCAGTCGTGGTTCGCAGGATGCCATGTGAGAAAAGAGCAAGCTGAGATCAGCACGAGCAGTGCTTTCTAAAACCGTGATCATTTGTAGTCAGATAATTTTCCGTTTCAATGAAACTTATTATATTCGAACTGAGGATATGTTCAAGAATTCTGTAGCGCACCGATGTTAAGGATGTTGGTCTGTAATTCTGCGGCGTCGTTTTTTTACCCTTCTTATGCAGTGCACAGGAGTCACCTGACCTTTTTTTCCAGTAGCTTGGGATTCCCCTCCTGCCGCGAGATTTGCGTTTAATGCAAGCCATTAAGGGGCCGTTGCCGTGTAGCACTCTTGGCAAAACCGAACTGGGATTCCATTCGGACCTGGCGAATTACACACATCAAAAAAGTTTTGCATCACCCTGGTTCCCTTGAACTTCTCAAGATAGACATTCATTGGATATTGTATCACAGTCACAGTCCCTTTGACTGTTCAGAGATGTCACTAAATCAGATCAAAGATGTAAACAACCATTCATGAGCAGCGCCTCTTAGACGGAGGGGGACCGACAGCCGATCAGTTCCAGTCATTCCACCAGGAAGTCAATACCGCGGTCCGATCGCGCCCGCATTGTTACTTTGTGCCAGGAAGGAATCTTAACAAGGAAGTGCCCAGGCGTCTCGGAGTGAACCAAAGTGATGTCGTTCGGAGAAGGAGGAGATACAGACGGGCTGGAACTGTCGATGACATGCCTCGCTCAGGCCACCCAAAGGCTACTACTGCTGTGGATGACCTCTACCTACGGATTATGGCTCGAACCCTGACAGAAACGCCACCATATTGAATAATGCTTTTCGGGCAGCCACAGGACGTTGTGTTACTAGTCAAACTGAGCGCAATAGGCTGTATGACGCGCAACTTCATTCCGGACGTCCATGGCGAGGTCCATCTTTGCAATCACGACACCACGCAGAGCGGTACAGATGGGCCCAACAACATGCCGAATGGACCGCTCAGGATTGGCATCACGTGCTCTTCGCCGATGAGTGTCGCATATTCCTTCATCCAGACAATCGTCGGAGACGTGTTTGGAGGCAACCTGGTCAGGCTGAACGCATTAGACACACTGTCCAGCGAGTGCAGCACGGCTGTACGATACGTGAATGCCATCTTCCGACCGATGGTGCAACCATATCGGCAGCATATTCGCGAGGCATTCGTCTTCATGGATGACAATCTGCGACTCCATCGTGCACATCTTGTGAATGACTTCCTTCAGGATAACGAAATCGATCGACTAGAGTGGCTAGCATGTTCTCCGGATATGAACCCTGTCGAACATGCCTGGGGTAGACGTGACCCACCAACTACTCTGAGGGACCTACGCCGAATCACCGTTGAGGAGTGGGACAATCTGGACCAACAGTGTCTTGATGAACCTGTGGATAGTATGCCACGACGAATATAAGCATGCATCAATGCAAGAGGACGTACTACTGGATATTAGAGGTACCAGTGTGTACAGCAATCTGGACCACCACCTCTGAAGATCTTGCTGAATGGTGGTACAACATGCAATGTGTGCTTCCCATGAGCAGTAAAAAGGGTGGAAATGATGTTTATCTCTATTCCATTTCTCTGTACAGGTATCGGAACCCTCGGAACGGAGGAGATGCAAAACTTTTTTGATGTGTGTATAATTTTCCAACTCTTTCAGTTGTTTTTCTATGCGAGATATGCCCGTTACTATGTCCTCCATACGGGAATATGTGCGATGTTCAAGCGACTTCACTTGAAGTCAGGACACTTCGTAACTCTGCCCCATTGTACTTCGTTCCCGTGTTCGTGAAGCGGTTGTAGATCGGATGGGATGTGCTGGTAGTTGATGACAGCGACTTTGGGTCTTGGCTGCATGGAAAGCCAAGTTCCACTTTAGGACGTAGATAATTATGCATCGGTGGTGATAGGCTGAAGTGTTTACTATTCACGGCTGCAAATCGCCGTGACGTCTATATACAGCGCGTGTTCCATGCGATCTACGGTTTTTCAGTGGGAAAAGAAACGTGTGTGGGATCAGCCTCAGAACAGACCTTCGTGACCCACCATTACTAATGTTGTAGCCTGAGGAGATCCCTTCTAGATATACATGTAGAATGTCTGCAAGCGATGGACGTGTGACACAGGACATACCGAATTAAAAAATTTGAATGGGAGTGTGTGGTGGCATGCCCAAAATGACGCAGAGTTCTAGACGATCCGTTGGTTTCGTCATTGCTACACCAGTTGCAGAAGACATACACAGGAAGAACAAGTTTTGTACCATCGGGATAATGTGTTGCTTGATCCTCCTTCGAAAGCATGTTGTCGTAATTTCAGCAATGAAGCACACATAGATGAACAACTACTTTCTTGTGGATCCTGCCATTGGAACTAGATCAACATCTTTTTGCCACTCTAGTGCTGGCTAAATAAATCTGTGGCTAAATGCGCAGATATTCTTAGGATATAGTCTTATCTGTTACTGGTTACAGATGAAGAATACTGAAGAATCTGTCGAAAGACAATTTTGTCAACTGCCTCCATCGTGGTTGAATTACACTTACTTAGGGTTCTTTTATTGAATCTCAGTCTAGCTTATGCCTTATGAGATTGTTCCACTTTAAATCGACCGGGGCACAGTCTTCTAGATATTGAACGGTCGCCACTGCACTGCGATAATCATGCAATTATGATTCTTTTCACCTATTTATGCGTAAAGAAATTGTTATTGTTGAGGGTTAACTGGCAGTCCCTGTACCGTCGGTGACTCTGCAGATCTTCCATATTTCGTTATTGGAAGAAGGTTTCATTCTGGAAAAAATTCCGAAGAGGAAACTATTTTCTACAGTAGTCAGTCTTCTACAGCTGCTGTTCCAGCAGGGGTACCTCTTCTTCACTGACGTGTTGCTTTGTCTATGATCGCCTGAGAGCATCTAATGTAGCTGTGTTCCGTAGTATTTTCTTGTGTTAATGTGTACTACAAAATGAACTGTTAAGAAAATGGTATAGTGTCCTCATTACCGTAAAAGTATTACTAAGGATTCCTTTTATTCCGTGCCTGCGATAGTACGACGCTGTCAAACAATTTGTTTAGGAGCGACGGTGGGCAGCCTTGGTGCATCCGCACGACTGAAAGAGGTCTGCAATTTACGTAATGGGAATGGCACATTAAATAAAATTGCGCCACGGTTGCTTCATATAAATGTACTCTCGAGCGTTGAGCGTAGCTATTGGAGGGGAAAAATAGATTGGAACAAACAAACAAAAACTGCTGTGTTGGCTCTCGACTGTATGAAATAGAAGGTTACAGCCAGTTAGTTCATATGATTTGCAGAAATTGTTCTGCGAAACGCATTTCGTTGCTTCCGCCAAACACATACGAAATATTTGCGTCTCTAGTTCCTAAATTATTCTAGAAACACAGAAATGTCAGGTAAATTCATTTATTTTCGCTGTATAAGACAAGAAGGATTTTATGCGCTATGAAGCTGCTATGAAGCCGATGTCAGTACCAAAAAAAACCGTTAATATTGTGTGGCCGAGCGGTTCTAGGCGCTTCAGTCAGGAACCGCGCGACCACTACGGTCGCAGGTTCGAATCCTGCCTCGAGCATGGATGTGTGTGATGTCCTTAGGTTAGTTAGGTTTAAGTAGTTCTAAGCTCTAGGAGACTGATGAATGACCTCGGCTGTAAGTCCCATAGTGTTCAGAGCAATTTGCACGATTTTTTCGTTAATGTTGTTATTTCATTTTAATCTTTTTCTTTTGAACAACAAGTTTTAATAACTGCGTTTTACGTGAGTAGAAGGATCAAATAGCTGTTAAGGCAGTGATGCTCAACGCAAATTAAAGTGTTCTTGTTTTATATAGGAAGTGAATTGATTATCACGTACATTGAGACATTGCTATATAATGCTTTAAAAGCTTAAATTTCGATCTGTTGAGCGAACTGGCCCATAGATAACAATTCTGAAGTTTTATTTTAAAGATGTGAGTTCCATAGCTCCTTCCCGTCATCCTGTCTTACCCATCTTTTCCCTAAATCTTCGCGTTCGATTGTTAGGTTGCCGTTTTAACGGAGACCTTGATCACTTGTGTTCCACAATGCGTGCACTAAGTCACAAGTGATCCCAAAGCATACGTCAGGGTAAACTGAAAGCTCTTTGCCACCATTTACCATAAGACTTTATTAGAGCGATGTCTTCATCTATAGCGAAAGGTGACGAGGCCCTTCATCGAAAACATCGGAATAAATAAAACTTACTGTAGCTGCTTTATCTTATTTCGTTGTCGAAATAAATTGCCTAATGTATCTAACTAGAGACTAGCAATCTTCATTCATTTCATGATGTTTGTCGTACTTAATGCAACATCAGTTAATGATATCAATCTACCACCCACTATTTCGCAGTCGCCTCTCTACATAAATATTGCTTACCCGAAGTGACGAAAGTCGTGTGCACATTCTGCCTGGGAATAGTTTAAACTCTTGGTCTATTGATATTTAAAGCACTTGTTTCAAAAATGGTTCAAATGGCTCTGAGCACTATGGGACTCAACTGCTGAGGTCATTAGTCCCCTAGAACTTAGAACTAGTTAAACCTAACTAACCTAAGGACATCACAAACATCCATGCCCGAGGCAAGATTCGAACCTGCGACCGTAGCGGTCTTGCGGTTCCAGACTTCAGCGCCTTTAACCGCACGGCCACTTCGGTCGGCAAAGCACTTGTTTATTTTGATTCTGAGCCAATAATGAGAAATCAGTCCGGTTACAGTTAGTTATGTCAGCTTGAAGAAGGCAGCCTACAGCAGAGGTCAAAACCTACGTTTTTTATCGTACATCGTTGTATAATGAATATGGTAGTTACTGGGTGTCACACTAAACCTTCTGCTAATGCCAATCACGCCGTCGAGGAGAAATGGTATATGTGGTGAATGTGCACGAGAATGTGAGGATGTAACTGGGTTACATCCTGAATAATTCGTATGGCGAACATTTTTTAACATAGTTAATCTGTAAGATTGCATAAGAGTATAACGTCATTATCTGATTATTTATGAAACATTAATAACAAAATTCTAACGATCGCGCCAGCCGCTGTGACCGAGCGGTTCTCGGCGCTTCGGTCCGGAACCGCGCTGCTGCTGCGGTCGCAGGTTCGAATCCTGCCTCTGGGATGGATGTGTGATGTTCTTAGGTTAGATAGGTTTAAGTAGTTCTAAGTCTGATGACCTCAGATGTTAGGTCCCATAGTGCTTAGAGCCATTTGAACTATTTGAACCAACCATCGCTTTCTCAGACTGCATTGTGAATGCGTCTTTTCCGTCCAGAAATCGGCAAGAGACAAAGATTTTTTTTCCTAAAAGGCAAAAACATACTTAATATCGGCCAATCAGAGGGCACTGTTCCTCCACCCAGTTTTTCCTTATATTTATACAAGTTTTAAATTAATGTAATTGAGGCTGCCATTGTATACTCGCGAACGAGTGATAGATGAATAGCATTCTGATCCATTGCAGTCTAAATTCATATACATATTATTAAGCAGCGCAATAGCTACAATCTCCTAGCCACACACAGATCATACACGACCGCTGTAGTTGAACAAGGTACGTATAAATGGAGCATGGAAGGACGGAGGAAAGCACTCTTTTCACTTGTCGTCTCACAATCTCCGTTCAGTACGTCCTACGCACTTTGTTGGGAGGGTCTATATTCCAGCATGTTACTACTCTACTGGACAAATTGGGTGCCAAGTCTAGCTGCATCAATAACCTCCTCAGGACTTCTGTTTGGCGGCCAGGAACTGGTAGACGAGTGTCTCAGGACTATCAATAGATACGTCGCGTTGCCCAGCGAGGTGTTTGTGATGTGTCAATCACCTCGTATGAGAGTGTCTGCTGTTACAAGTGTGTGCGGCCGGTCGGCACGCGGGAGATCGGAGTGGCTTGCGCGAACTTGTTGGAATAATGACAGACACCTAGCCCAACATTCTGGCGCTGCAGTCCGGAACCGCGGGACTGCTACGGTCGCAGGTTCGAATCCTGCCTCGGGCATGGGTGTGTGTGATGTCCTTAGGTTAGTTAGGTTTAAGTAGTTCTAAGTTCTAGGGGACTTATGACCTAAGATGTTGAGTCCCATAGTGCTCAGAGCCATTTGAACCATTTGAACCTAGGCCAACAACACACCTGCTTTTCTTCACTGCCAGGTCTCAGTAGACATTCTACAAGGGCCTGAGAATAACTGCGATATTCTGGTTTTCTACCATAAGAAACTCAATGACAGTTCATTGCTTGGAATGCACCTCTGTTACATACGCCATTTTGAAGAATACATATGACGCCAACACCTATCGGAATTTCATGAAACTATAGGGGCTAAATCGGGAATATTTGACGATGTCCCACAGCAAATTCTACGATTTTCATTGGACGAGAAAGAAATTTGTTGCATTACTTATTGAAAGCCCCTTGTATCTCCTTACACGTCATATTGTTGACTATTTTTTAAAGTTTTCGACACTCATGCAGCAACAGCTGGTTAAGCTGCATTCAGCAGTAAAAAATTATCTTTGTCCGCCTGTGCGGTATGGTCCAGTCCTCCGGTGCTTTTGAACTCCAGCCACCTGCTGTGTACGGCGCCGCTGTCTAAGAGGCGACTGTTTTCGCGACCTGAGGCATGCAGTGTGAGAAACCAAGGGCTTCTCTCTCTAGAGACAAGGAGTAATACGGAACTAGCATGGGACGCCTCTTGTGGCTGTGGTGACAACTTTTCCTCGTTCTATCTACATCTACATCCATACTCCGCAAGCCACCTGACGGTGTGTGGCGGAGGGTACCTTGAGTACGAACACGATACCACAGTTCATCAAGAGTAGTGACTGGCGTATTGTGAGAGCCAGTTGCTCGGCCACCATTGACCAGACGTTTTCAGTTGGTGAGAGATCTGCAGAATGTGCTGGCCAGGACAGCAGTCGAACATTTTCTGTATCCGGAAAGGCCCGTACTGGACCTGCAACATTCGGTCGTGCATTATCCTGCTGAAATGTAGGGTTTCGCAGGGATAGAATGAAGGGTAGAGCCACGGCTCATAACACATCTGAAATGCAACGTCCATTGTTCAAAGTGCCGTCAATGATAACAAGAGGTGACCGAGACGTGCAACCTATGGCACCCCATGCCATCACACCGGGTGATACGCCAGTATGGCAATGACGAATACACGCTTCCAATGTTCGTTCACCGCGATGTCGCCAAACACGGATGCGACCATCATGATGCTGTAAACAGAATCTGGATTCATCCGAAAAAATTATGTTTTGCCATTCGTGCACCCAGGTTCGTCGTTGAGTACACCATCGCAGGCGCTCCTGTCTGTGATGCAGCGTCAAGGGTAAGCGTAGCCATGGTCTCCGAGCTGATAATCCATACTGCTGCAAACGTCGTCGAACTGTTCGTGCAGATGGTTTTTGTCTTGCAAACGTCCCCATCTGTTGACTCAGGGATCGAGACGTGGCTGCACGAACCGTTACAGCCATGCGGATAAGATGCCTGTCATATACATCTACTTCTACATCTACATCCATACTCCGCAAGCCACCTGACGGTGTGTGGCGGAGGGTACTTTGAGTACCTCTATCGGTTGTCCCTCGTACTGTTTGTGGAAAGAAAGATTGTCGGTATGTCTCTGTGTGGGCTCTGCTTTTATCCTCATGGTCTATTCGCGATATATACGTAGGAGGGAGCAATATACTGCTTGACTCCTCGGTGAAGGTATGTTCTCGAAACTTCAACAAAAGCCCGTACCGAGCTACTGAGCGTCTCTCCTGCAGAGTCTTCCACGGGAGTTTATCTATCATCTCCGTAACGAAGCGCGTTGCTCTCCGTTGGATCTTCTCTATCTCTTCTATCAACCCTATATGGTACGGATCCCACACCGGTGAGCAGTATTCAAGCAGTGGGCGAACAAGCGTACTGTAACCTACTTCCTTTGTTTTCGGATTGCATTTCCTTAGGATTCTTCCAATGAATCTCAGTCTGGCATCTGCTTTACCGACGATCAACTTTATATGATCATTCCATTTTAAATCAATCCTAATGCGTACTCCCAGATAATTTATGGAATTAACTGCTTCCAGTTGCTGACCTGCTATGTTGTAGCTAAATGATAAGGAATCTTTCTTTCAATTCGCTGCAGATTCTCCTGCATTTCAGTACCATTTTCCATCGTTACAACCTCTCGATATACCACAGCATCATCCGCAAAAAGCCTCAGTGAACTTCCGATGTCATTCAGAAGGTCATTTATGTATATTGTGAATAGCAACGGTCCTACAACACTCCCCTGCGGCACCCCTGAAATCACTCTTACTTCGGAAGACTTCTCTCCATTGAGAATGACATGCTGCGTTCTGTTATCTAGGAGCTCTACAATCCAATCACACAATTGGTCTGATACTCCATATGCTCTTACTACGTTCATTAAACGACTGTGGGGAACTGTATCGAACGCCTTGCGGAAGTCAAGAAACACGGCATCTACCTGGGAACCCGTGTCTGTGGCCCTCTGAGTCTCGTGGACGAATAGCGCGAGCTGGGTTTCACACAATCGTCTTTTTAGAAACCCATGCTGATTGCTACAGAGTAGATTTCTAGTCTCCAGAAAAGTCAATATACTCTAACATAATACGTGTTCCAAAATTCTACAACTGATAGACGTTAGAGATATAGGTCTATAGTTCTGCACATCTGTTCGACGTCCCTTCTTGAAAACGTGGATGACCTGTGCCCTTTTCCAATCCTTTGTAACGCTACGCTCTTCTAGAGACCTACGGTACACCGCTGCAAGAAGGGGAGCAAATTCCTTCGCGTACTCTGTGTAAAATCGAACTGGTATCCCATCAGGTCCAGCGGCCTTTCCTCTTTTGAGCGATTTTGGTTGTTTCTCTATCCCTCTGTCGTCTATTTCGATATCTACTATTTTGTTATCTGTGCGACAATCTAGAGAAGGAACTACAGTGCAGTCTTCCTCTGTGAAAAAGCTTTGGAAAAAGATATTTAGTATTTCGGCCTTTAGTCTTTCATCTTCTGTTTCAGTACCATTTTGGTCACAGAGTGTCTGGACATTTTGTTTTGATCCACCTACCACTTTGACATAAAACCAAAATTTCTTAGGATTTTCTGCCAAGTCAGTACATAGAATTTTACTTTCGAATTCATTGAACGCCTCTCGCATAGCCCTCCTCACATTACATTTCGCTTCGTGTAATTTTTGTTTGTCTGCAAGGCTTTGGCTATGTTTATGTTTGCTGTGAAGTTCCCTTTGCTTCCGCAGCAGTTTCCTAACTCGGTTGTTGTACCGCGGTGGCTCTTTTCCATCTCTTACGATCTTGCTTGGCATATACTCATCTAACACATATTGTACGATGGTTTTGAACTTTGTCCACTGATCCTCAACACTATCTGTACTTGAGACAAAACTTTCGTGTTGAGCCATCAGGTACTCTGAAATCTGCTTTTTGTCACTTTTGCTAAACAGAAAAATATTCCTACCTTTTTTAATATTTCTATTTACGGCTGAAATCATCGATGCAGTAACCGCTTTATGATCGCTGATTCCCTGTTCTGCGGTAACTGTTTCAAATAGTTCGGGTCTGTTTGTCACCAGAAGGTTTAATATGTTATCGCCACGAGTCGGTTCTCTGCTTAACTGCTCAAGGTAGTTTTCAGATAAAGCACTTAAAAAGTTTCACTGGATTCTTTGTCCCTGCCACCCGTTATGAACGTTTGAGTATCCAAGTCTATATCCGGCAAATTAAAATCTCCACCCAGAACTTTAACATGGTGGGGAAATCTACTCGAAATATTTTCCAAATTATACTTCAGGTGCTCAGCCACAACAGCTGCTGAGTCAGGGGGCCTATAGAGATATCCAATTACCATGTCTGAGCCTGCTTTAACCGTGACCTTTACCCAAATTATTTCACATTTCGGATCTCCGTCAATTTCCTTCGATACTATTGCACTTCTTATCGCTATAAACACGCCTCCCCCTTCACTGTCCAGCCTGCCTCTGCGGTATACATTCCAATCTGAGTTTAGAATTTCTTACTGTTTACATCTGGTTTCAGCCAACTTTCTGTCCCTAGTACTATGTGGGCATTGTCACCGTTTATTAATGAGAGCAGTTCTGGGACCTTTCTATAGACGCTCCTGCAGTTTACTATTAGCAGATTAGTATTGTTATTCCCTGTTGCATTTTGCCTGCTCCTACCTTGCCACGTCTCAGGAGGCGTCTTGTCAGGCCTAGGGAGGGAATTCTCTAACCTAAAAAACCCACATGTGCACTCCACACGTACTCCGCTACCCTTGTAGCCGCTTCCTGCGTGGAGTGCACGCCTGACCTATTCAGGGGGACTCACATTTCTCCACCCGATAGCGGCGGTCGAGAAATTTGCACCCCAGATCTCCGCAGAATCGTCTGAGCCTCTGGTTTAAGTCTTCCACTCGGTTCCAAACCAGAGGACCGCGATCGGTTCTGGGAACGATACTACAAATAGTTAGATTCCACCCCGCGAGCGAGGCTTTCCGCCTTAATCAACTCCGCCAACCGCCTGTATGAACTGAGGATGACCTCTGAACCCAGACGGCAGGAGTCATTGGTGCCGACATGAGCAACAATTTTCAGTCGGGTGCACCCAGTGCTCTCTATCGCCGCTGGCAGGGCCTCCTCCACATCTCAGATGAGACCCCCCGGCAAGCAGACAGAGTGAACACTGGCCTTCTTCCCCGACCGTTCCCCTATTTCCCTAAGGGACTCCATCACCCGCCTAACGTTGGAGCTCCCAATCACTAATAAAGCCCCCCCCCCCCCCCCCGTGTGCCTGCTCGGACCTTGCTGAAGGAGCGGCCACATGTCCACTCACAGTCAGAGCGGGCGATGCCACACGGCCAGCCTCCACATTCACCCTCCGTCTATCTCGTTGTACTGCCGAGGCGCGATGTTATGTATTCAGAGGCTGATGTGACAGCCTTTCCGTCATGCCATCATGGACAGTGCAGTGGAGTTGCATACTCTTTAGTATTCTTATGGTTGCTGAATAGCTTGAAGTATTTTCTCCAGTTGTTGCATCGTGGATAGTCATTTGTCTATCATTGGAAGCATCGTATAGAATTCTTACTTTCTACTAACTTTAGTGAGAGTTGTTCTTTGTAGGGACCGGCAAGCTGACGTTCCCGTGATTTGCGGTGAATGTAGTCTGTATTACAGAATAACGTCTTCTGAAACGCGTTGACTCCATTGGTAGTGGTTCAGTAAACGACACCCAGTTAGTGATTAGCAATTTTGTGGTAAGTTCCTATGGGACCAAATTGCTGAGGTCATCTGTCCCTAGGCTTACACACTACTTAATCTAACTTAAGCTAACTTACGCTAAGGATAACATACTCATGTCCGAGGAAGGACTCGAACCTCTGACGGGCGGACCCGCGGGAACCGTGGCAAGGCGCCTTAGTCCGCGCGGCTACCCCGCAGGGTGATTAGAAATAAGTGCTGTGTTTGTTTGGTGTGCAAACAGCGTGTAGGAATAGGTTTTAATCTTGCATCGGTCTCATGTTTTACACTAGTGAACGTGTGAGTTGCCAGAAGTTTGGCACCATATCTAGTGAAATCGTTTGGTGAGGTTTCCAGCACGACATGCCATTGATAAAACGATATTTAGGTTTGACAAGCATGCGAAACGTTTGGAGGTTTAGTCCTCGAAAGTTTATCCCCGATGCTTAGTACTGTCAGTTACCCACTGAGATCTGAATTTCGCAGTCAGACTGAAATCCTGTATTCATTTCCGTAATTGTGGTTGCAGCGTTTTGCTTAGTGAGTTCGGTCATGTTCATCGAAATCTGTGCAGTGTTAGATCCTATGCAGCATGCGCCTGGATGTGGAAGCATTCTTGAATTCTTTCTCTCTCGTTTATTATTGCTTGTTATCTAATTTTGAAACATAAAGATACTAGCTAGCCTCGATCATGTTGTAACAGCACAAGGTTAGTGTTTGTTTCCTGCCGCAGGCATCGACCAACTGTTTCAGAGTGGGTTTGCTGGGCGTATGTGTTCTGGTCTATCATGTATCAGGCGTTCGGGAATCGGTTGCAGCTGCATTGTGAGTGGTTCCACAATAACACGTGATCGGCGATTAGGCACCTATGTCGTGTGTGTTTTTGTACATAGTCTAACTACGTGCAAGATTTACGGCTTGTAGTTTGTCTGTCTGGTATTAGCTGACGTTTTGAGATGCTTGCATGTGTTTGAAATCTGATATCGTATCTCAGTGGTATGATACAAGTAATGAGTTTATTGACGAAGAAATAAGCTCTGCATGTCTTTCGAGAGGAACGACCAGAATGTCTCGGATGTGTACTATGCGGAATCTTGAGCTACTAAATTAAAACTTAAGGCACTACTGTGCGTTAATTGGTCACTCTGTGGTGTCGTCCGACGACATATGATTTGCGAGAGCCGCGTCCCACAGAGTATTAAATTTAACTGGCTACGTTTCATTAATCTGTCTTGATGTTATTGATTGTTCGGTTGTTAGACAAACGTGGGCTGCTTAGGCGCGTTGTGTGCTCTCAGTGTTTGCTTTGAGTATTCTCTTCGTGATTTTGATATTAGATATCTGTTGAACACACGTCCGCGCATTTATGTTAAGTCGACAATGTGTCCTGATTAGCGTGCGGCTTGAGGATTGCTGTTGTGTGTTTTAGCTGGTTCTAAGGTACAAGGTCTTTGTTAGTTTTGTGAACATTTGGTATACTTGTGGGTTCTGCTTATTTAACGATCTTGTGTATATTTATCAAATTGTGCTTTCGTGCTGTGTCAGGAGCAACGGACGTGCGTTTGTTGTCGTGGCCGTTTCCGTTTCCCAGTGAGTCTCTTGGGCTCTCATCAGCGTAGTCCTACTGCGAGAACTGTTGTAATTATTTTGTGATAAGTTAGTCTAGAGCGCTGGTTATAAAGCTCCTGAAGTATGCAGGGATTCTGTTAATGTGAATCAGGCTAGTGACTGTTTAGTGGTTCAAAGAGGCTATTGACTTTTTAGTTATTTGATCACGCTAGTTCAAAATGTTCAAATGTGTATAAATTCCTAAGGGACAAAACTGCTGAGGTCATCTGTCCCTTGAATTACACACTAATTATGCAAACTTATGCTGAGAACGACACACACACCCATGCCCGAGGGAGGGCTCGAACTTCCAACGGGAAGGGCCGCGCAATCAGTGACATGGCGCCTCTAACCGCGGATCAAGTTAGTGTCCGATTATTTATAAAGAGGTTAAGTCTCCTCTCTCTACTGAAAGCCTAGTATAAGCTACGGCTAGTGGCGATACCTTGAGTCACATTTTACCACAAGTGCCTACAGGCTCAGTTTTAAGTGCCGTGAAGCTCAGTACAGTTAATAAGCGAGCGCTCTAGCTTAATTAGCAGTGGATATCTTTTGAAGAGCAGCCGCTACTTTGCTAACATCATTGACTTCTATTACTAACTGGGAACGCTGAAATCTTAAATACGTAACTTGTTGATGCTGGTTTTTGTACCACTGTGCACGTTGCTATCGGGTTTAATATTTCTCGATTGCCATTCTGATTAAGTTTCAGAACAATGCTCAACACGTTTTGTGCTAATTTTTTGATCATGTGGAACTTAACTGTAAAGGCGGTTCTTGGTATTGACTTTCTCAAGTTCTACAAGGTGATGTGTACTAGAAACAGAGATATGCTCCAGTGCATTTAGTCGGGAAAGAATTCGAGTTATATTTCAAGGACAAGCAGGGGGATTCGAACAATGAGAAATTTGAAATGCTAGGGATCATAGTAAACCAGTGTAGTGTGTATGTTACCTCAAAATAAAAGCGTTTGATTAATGGAAACACCCAAAGAAGAGCTAGGAACAAGAGGAAGACAGACTACTAGTACAAGTAGCACGTTAGCAAAAACATAGTGTTGGATTAATGGGAATAGACGGAGAAGATGAAGCAGAAGGATTAGAGACTGAGCCACCTCTTTCAGCAGGAGTTCTGAAGATATGGGCAAGGACTGAAATTATCGTAGAAGATAACGAGTTAGAGTCCGAAGAATCTTGTCAGGGGATGACAATGGTCTAGCGGGTCAGAAGCGAAGAAATTGTTTACAAATAATTAGGATGTAACATACCAGCCAAGTATGGGAAAAGAGTTGATGTGTTTCCTCATGCAAAAGAATGGGTAATGCGACATTGTAATTACCAGAGGAAGACGACAACTACAGTGGGGATGAATTAGAATGTGTAAATGGGAAACTTCGCATTAAACCGAGAGAGGCGTTTCGGATCAAGGAAATGTGGTGGTTGTATTGGTAGGAACAGGACAAAAAACGGTAGAGATTCTGTATATCGATGACGACAATGATCTATGGGGCACGTTGTTAGACATCAAAAATGAATACAGTCATTAGGCGCTGGAAGTGTGATAGATTATGTTAGGTATCAATTAGTAATAGGAATTTTGACACCTACATATATGCAGAATATAAACGTTTGCTTTGAAATAAACAGAAAAATGACAAGTCGGTAGCTGGTGGTGAACATGAACACTTATAATCGGCACAATATACGAGTGCAGTTCTGTTTATGTTCGTTCATAGTAATTTTACATCTGATATGCCGATTTGTAGTGATCTTCATGATAGAGGGGAGTGTGTACACAATGTGAAACGACTTGCATCTGTGATGGACAATATGTCTTGGTATTTTAAAGCCTGAGATGCGACGATGACAGCATAGCTCTGTCGAAACCGGTCATCCAGTAAACCGCTTTCTTAGCGAACTTGGCTTGTGAAATTTTCTTCAGTTATCCAACGAGTACTCGCCGTTCCTACAACTCTTTACGCGCTAGTCACACGTAGCGTCACATGTTATAGAAGGAATGGATATAATTGGCTAAATGCGGAACTATCACTTATATATTCGTGGCAATGTTACCACTTCTAATTATGGCTCACAATTGCACGTCAGTCAATGGATTTTTTACACATCTGAAGTCTTCTGCGAAGGAACTATTAACATATTCAGAGACACAAGTACCAGATATAGTTTTTGATCTCCAAATTCCCGGCCAAGCCCTCCAATGGAGCATTGAGTACACTGCGATACAAAAGTGAACTGCAGATGTTGTCAACGTTGGTTCATGGCCAATCGTTTCAAAATTTACTACAGAGATACAAATAGTTCAATACACATGTTGGCCGTTACAGTAAGCATTTTATATAGTGAACTACATGAGAAACATCTTAATTGTTCTGAGAGTAAGAAACGAAAGACGGTGTTGTATTCCTTATACACTCATGAAAATTGAAATAAGAACACCGTGAATTCATTGTCCCAGGAAGGGGAAACTTTATTGACACATTTCTGGGGTCAGATACATCACATGATCACACTGACAGAACCACAGGCACATAGGCAACAGAGCATGCACACTGTCGGCACTAGTACAGTGTATATCCACCTTTCGCAGCAATGCAGGCCGCTATTCTCCCATGGAGACGATCGTAGAGATGCTGGATGTAGTCCTGTGGAACGGCTTGCCATGCCATTTCCACCTGGCGCCTCAGTTGGACCAGCGTTCGTGCTGGACGTGCAGACCGCGTGAGACGACGCTTCATCCAGTCCCAAACATGCTCAATGGGGGACAGATCCGGAGATCTTGCTGGCCAGGGTAGTTGACTTACACCTCCTAGAGCACGTTGGGTGGCACGGGATACATGCGGACGTGCATTGTCCTGTTGGAACAGCAAGTTCCCTTGCCGGTCTAGGAATGGTAGAACGATGGGTTCGATGACGGTTCAGTGTCCCCTCGACGATCACGGGTGGTGTACGGCCAGTGTAGGAGATCGCTCCCCACACCATGATGCCGGGTGTTGGCCCTGTGTGCCTCGGTCGTATGCAGTCCTGATTGTGGCGCTCACCTGCACGGCGCCAAACACGCATACGACCATCATTGGCACCAAGGCAGAAGCGACTCTCATCGCTGAAGACGACACGTCTCCATTCGTCCCTCCATTCACGCCTGTCGCGACACCACTGGAGGCGGGCTGCACGATGTTGGGGCGTGAGCGGAAGACGGCCTAACGGTGTGCGGGACCGTAGCCCAGCTTCATGGAGACGGTTGCTAATGGTCCTCGCCGATACCCCAGGAGCAACAGTGTCCCTAATTTGCTGGGAAGTGGCGGTGCGGTCCCCTACGGCACTGCGTAGGATCCTACGGTCTTGGCGTGCATCCGTGCGTCGCTGCGGTCCGGTCCCAGGTCGACGGGCACGTGCACCTTCCGCCGACCACTGGCGACAACATCGATGTACTGTGGAGACCTCACGCCCCACGTGTTGAGCAATTCGGCGGTACGTCCACCCGGCCTCCCGCATGCCCAGTATACGCCCTCGCTCAAAGTCCGTCAGCAGCACATACGGTTCACGTCCACGCTGTCGCGGCATGCTACCAGTGTTAAAGACTGCGATGGTGCTCCGTATGCCACGGCAAACTGGCTGACACTGACGGCGGCGGTGCACAAATGCTGCGCAGCTAGCGCCATTCGACGGCCAACACCGCGGTTCCTGGTGTGTCCGCTGTGCCGTGCGTGTGATCATTGCTTGTACAGCCCTCTCGCAGTGTCCGGAGCAAGTATGGTGGGTCTGACACACCGGTGTCAATGTGTTCTTTTTTCCATTTCCAGGAGTATAATATGAAAGCAGACAATTTTCAGAGATACATAACTATTGTAGTGTGTCTGCACAAGGTCCACCACAGCGTTAGGAAAGAAGTGTGTCGCCAGACAGTGAGCTCAAGGAAAGCCTGCTCTGATTATTATATATGTGGGATGGAACACAAGCAGCAATCATGCTTGTTTGTTCCTTGTGGTTGTGCCGATAATGCAGGACGAACGAGCGAAAGGACAAGGCAATTCACGAACAATCGGGACACTGAGTTTGCCGGTACCAGGAAACTAAGCATTATTAATGCACTGAATGAAAACGAACGTTCTTGGCAACTAAGTCCTTTTTTAATATGAGAAAAGGAACGTTCTCTGGAAACGTGTACGTTTTTAACACGAGAAAGGATTACGCTACATAGCAGCAAGTAAAGACTCTAAAAAATGACACAATTTGCGAGACCAACAATGCGAGCTAGTCATACAATATAAGAATTTCGCAAGACGTCATAGAAGGGAGGAAGCAGAGGGGATACTCCTACCGTACACGACTTCACTGCTAGGTTTGATTTGTGGAACACTGATTTCTGCTGGATGGTCACTTATTCTGTGTACACATAATATCAAATAACAATCAGAATCATTGCTGGAAGATGATAGTTACAGTTAGAACGGCTGCTGCGTTGTACAAAACTTCTCTCGAGAAAACAGTATGAGCCCCACGAAATGGCTGATTCTATCAGCAGACTGACTGCTGTAACGTTGCCAGCGGTTGGTATGGGCGTAGTGGGTAATTGTATCCACTCAAAATGTTCAGAGTGGGTAAAATAAGCACTCTAGATTTGAGAGAATATATCTACACTGGAAGAAATATTGCTATTCAGATGTGCTAACTGCAAGCACGGTGACAAAGTTACGTCCTAATGTCAGTTCTCTGCTACTTTTGATAGACCTGCACTCACAAATCCTGTCTGCTCTCCACGTTGGACAGCAGCCGGATGACCTTTCGGAAAGCTCCTATCCCAAACGGTAGAGCAGTCATTCCAAAACGGGCCAGCAGCATCACGAATTTGTCAGGTGTAACAAAACAACAGCACTGTTGTCGCTGCTGCCACACATTTGCGTTCCCAAACCAGAGAGCAATTTACCCACGCAATGTGGTCGGTGCCTAACATCGTAATATACTGCAGCTCTCCTGCTGGGTCGGCAACTCCGCCACCGTTCTCTCGATGTACGAACACATGTATTTATGATAATACGCAGGTGTGCGACGGATGTGAGTTACACACGAAGTGTCAGTACCAAGTAACAGAGCTGAATGACACTTGAAGCATACACAAAAATAACCGTTACAGTATAGTACAGGAGATAACTGATGGAAATCCGCAATGAGACAGACAGAAATGACACATCGATCCATAAGATAATAATAACATTGAAGTTTTATGATGGACCCCTGGACAAAAGGTGGAACATGGATGTTAATAGAGTGTGTGATCACCACAGACAGCAATATTTGTTCTCAAACGTGTTCCCATCCTGGCCACAAGGTTGCTGACTGCATGAGGTAGAACTTTCCATGCTGCCAACACTGCAGCTGACTTCATGTAGTAGGATGTTCCATTCCCCAAACAGTGTGGCAGATTTCATGTGGAAGGACGCTCATTCTGCCAACAGTACGGCTGACTTCATATAATAGCACAATCAATTCCCCCAACAGTATGGCTGACTTCATGTGGTAAGATGTTCCATTCGGCCAACAGTACGGCTCACTTCATATGATAGAACGTTCCATTCCAACAACAGTGTGGCTGACTTCATGTGGTAGGACGTTCCATTCCACCAACAATGCGGCTCACTTCATGTAGTAGGACATTCCATTTTCCCAACAGTGCGGCAGACTTTATGTAGTAGGATGTTCCTTCCCCCAACAGTGCAGCTGAGATCATGTAATAGGACATTCCATTCCCCCAACAATGTGGCTGGCTTCATGTGGTAGAACATTCAACTCCCCAAACAGTGCGAATGACTTTATGTGGTAGGACATTCCATTGCCCCAACAGTGTGGATGACTTCATGTGGTAGGACATTCCAATCCCCAGCAGTGTGGCTGAGTTCATGTAGTAGGACGTTCAATTCCTTCAACAATGCAGCTAAATTCATGTGGTAGGATGTTCCATTCCACCAACAGCGTGGCTGAGATCATGTAGTAGGACATTCCATTCCTATAACAGTGCAGCTGACTTCATGTGGTAGGATATTCCATTCCCCCAACAGTGCGGCTGACTTTATGTGGTAGGACATTCCATTGCCCCAACAGTGTGGATGACTTCATGTGGTAGGACGTTCCAATCCCCCAGCAGTGTGGCTGAGTTCATATAGTAGGACGTTCAATTCCTTCAACAATGCAGCTAAATTCATGTGGTAGGATGTTCCATTCCCCCAACACTGCGGCTGACTTCATGTGGTAGGACGTTTCATTCCTGCAACAATGCGGCTGACTTCATGTGGTAGCACGTTCCATTCCCCCAACAGTGCAGCTGAATTCATGTGCTAGGGCGTTCCATTCCGACAACAGTGCGGCTGAGATCATGTAGTAGGACATTCCATTCTCCCAACAGTGCGGCTGACTCGATGTGGTAGGACATTCCATTCCTCAATAGTGCACCTGACTTCATGTGGTAGGACGTTCCATTCCCCTAACAGTGCAGCTGAGTTCATGTAGTAGGACAACCCATTCCCCCAACAGTGCGGCAGACTTTATAGTATAGGACGTTCCATTTCCCCAACAGTGTGGCTGCGTTCATGTAGTAGCACATTCCATACCCCCAACAGTGCATCTGACTTCATGTGGCAGGATTTTCCATTCACCCAACAGTGGGCTAACTTGATGGGGTACGACGTTCCATTCCCCCCCCCCATGCCGATGACTTCAAGTGGTAGGACATTCCGTTCCCCCAACAGTGCAGCTGACTTCATGTGGTAGCACATTCCATTCCCCCAACAGTGTGGCTGACAATGTGGTAGGACATTCCATTCTCCTAACAGTCCGACTGACTTCATTTGGTAGGACGTTCCTTTCCCCCAACAGTGCGGCTGAATTCATGTAGTAAGACGTTCCAATCCCACAACAGTGCAACTGAATTCATGTGGTAGGCCATTCCATTCCGACAGCAGTGCAACTGATATCATGTAGTAGGACATTATATTCTCCCAACAGTGCGGATGACTTCATGTAGTAGGACGTTCCTTTCCCCAACAGTGTGGCTGACTTCATATTGTAGGACCCTCCATTCCCCCTACAGTGTGGCTGAGTTTGTGGTAGGACATTCCATTCCCTCTACAGTGCAGCTGGCTTCATGTAGTAAGACGTTCCATTCCCCGAACAGTGCAGCTGACTTCATGTAATAGGTCATTGCATTTACCCAACAGTGCGGCTGATTCTAGGTGGTAGGACATTCCATTCCCCCAACAGCGCACTTGACTTCATGTGGTAGTAACTTCCATTCCCCCAACAGTGCAGAGGAGTTCATGTAGTAGGATATTCCATTCCCCTAACAGTGCAGCTGACTTAATGTGTAGACCGTACCATTCCCCCAACAAGGTGGCTGAATACACGTTGTAAGATGCTCCATTCCACCAACAGTGTGGTTGACTTCATCTAGTAGTACGTTCCATACCCCCAATAGTGTGGCTGTCTTCATGTGGTAGGACATTCCATACCCCCAACAGTGCGGCTGACTTAATGTGCTAGGATTTTCCATTCACCCAACAGTGTGGCTAACTTTATGTGGTAGGTTGTTCCATTCCCCCAACTGTGTGGCTGCCTTCATGTGGTAGGACATTCTGCTCCCCCAACAGTGCGGCTGACTTTATGTGGTAGGTCATCCATTCCCCCAACAGTGCAGCTGACTTCATGTGGTAGGACGTTCCATTCCCCCAACAGTGCAGCTGTCTTCATCTGGTCAGACGTTCCATTACCCCAACAGTGTGACTGACTTCACGCAGTGGGAACTTCCATTCTCCCAACAGTAATGGTGACTATATGTGGTAGTACATTCCATTCCCCCAACAGTGTGGCTCACTTCATGTGGTAGGACGTTTCATTTCCCCAACAGTGCAGCTGACTTCATGTAGTAGGACATTCCATTCCCCCAACAGTGTGGCTGATTTCATGTGGTTGCATGCTCCATTCCCCGAACAGTGTGGCTGACTTCATGTGGTAGGACGTTCCATTCCCCCAACAATGCAGCTGACTTCATTTGGTCAGACGTTTCATTCCTCCAACAGTGTGGCTGACTTCATGTAGTACGACGTTCCATTCCTCCAACAGTATGGCTGACTTCATGTGGTAGGACGTTCCATTCCACCAACAGTGCAGCTTAATTCATGTGGTAGCACATTCCATTCCCTCAACAGTGTGACTGACTTTATGTGGTAGGACTTTCAATTCCCCCAACAGAGCGGCTAACTTAATGTGTTACAACATATCCATTCTCCCAAGAGTGTGGCTGACTTCATTTGGTAGGACGTTTTATTCTCCCAACAGTGTGGCTGAGTTCATTTGGTAGGACATTTCATTCTCCTAACAGTGTGGCTGACTTCATTCGGTAGGATGTTCCATTCCGTGAACAGTGTGGCTGACTTCACTTAGTAGGACGTTCCCTTCCCCCAACAGTGCGGCTGACTTCATGTGGTAGGGTATTTTATTCCCCCATCAATGTGGCTGACTTCATGTTGTAGGACCTTCCATTCCCCCAACAGTGTGGCTGACTTTACATGGTAGGACCTTCCATTCCCCCAACAGTGCCGCTGATTTCATGTGGTAGGACATTCCATACCCCCAACAGTGCGGCTGACTTTATGTTGTAAGACATTACATTCCCCCAACATTGCAGCTGACTTCATGTTGTAGGACATTCCATTCCCCCAACAGTGCAGCCAACTTCATGTGGTAGGACCTTCTATTCCCCCAACAGTGCAGCTGACTTCATGTGGTAGGACCTTCTATTCCCCCAACAGTGCAGCTGGCTTCATGTGGTATGATGTTCCATTCCCCCAACAGTGCAGCTGACTTCATGTGGTACGACATTCCATTCCTCCAACAGGGCAGCTGACTTCATGTGGTATGATGTTCCATTCCCCCAACAGTGCGGCTGACTTCTTGTGGTACGACATTCCATTTCCCCAACAGTGCGGCTGACTTTATATGGTAGGACAATCCGTTCCCCCAACAGTGCAGGTGACTTCATGTGGTAGGACCTTCTATTCCCCCAACAGTGCAGCTGGCTTCATGTGGTATGATGTTCCATTCCCCCGACAGTGCAGCTGACTTCATGTGGTACGACATTCCATTCCTCCAACAGGGCAGCTGACTTCATGTGGTATGATGTTCCATTCCCCCAACAGTGCGGCTGACTTCTTGTGGTACGACATTCCATTTCCCCAACAGTGCGGCTGACTTTATATGGTAGGACAATCTGTTCCCCCAACAGTGCAGGTGACTTCATGTGGTAGGACATTCCATTCCCCCAACAGTGCAGCCAACTTCATGTGGTAGGACCTTCTATTCCCCCAACAGTGCAGTTGACTTCATGTGGTAGGACCTTCTATTCCCCCAACAGTGCAGCTGGCTTCATGTGGTATGATGTTCCATTCCCCCAACAGTGCAGCTGACTTCATGTGGTACAACATTCCATTCCTCCAACAGGGCAGCTGACTTCATGTGGTATGATGTTCCATTCCCCCAACAGTGCGGCTGACTTCTTGTGGTACGACATTCCATTTCCCCAACAGTGCGGCTGACTTTATATGGTAGGACAATCCGTTCCCCCAACAGTGCAGGTGACTTCATGTGGTAGGACCTTCTATTCCCCCAACAGTGCAGCTGGCTTCATGTGGTATGATGTTCCATTCCCCCAACAGTGCAGCTGACTTCATGTGGTACGACATTCCATTCCTCCAACAGGGCAGCTGACTTCATGTGGTATGATGTTCCATTCCCCCAACAGTGCGGCTGACTTCTTGTGGTACGACATTCCATTTCCCCAACAGTGCGGCTGACTTTATATGGTAGGACAATCCGTTCCCCCAACAGTGCAGGTGACTTCATGTGGTAGGACATTCCATTCCCCCAACAGTGTGGCATGGCAATGCGTGCGCCGCAATGTGCTTTTATTCTGGCCATGAGGGATTGGGAAATGTGGTAAGGCGTTCCATTTCTCCATCAACGGGATTCGCAACTGCTGGACGACCCTTGGTGAACATGGACGTGGTGAAATATGTCCCCACAATGCTTCGCACATGTGCTCAGTGGATCTAAGTCGGGTGAACCGGCAAGCCACTTCATTCGATGAATATGCCCTCATTGCAAGAGCTTCTTCTCCTATGATTTTCCATTAGGTTGCTCATTATCATTCATAAAAATGAAGTCCAGGCAGAATATGACGCACATTTACACAATAACGCATTACGTGGCGAGAAGTGAGAACATGCAATTCATCCAGAACATTGTTGAATATGATCGTTTTTGTGGTCCTGGTGTTATGGTGCGGCTAAGAATAATGTTGCCTAGGTGTACTGACCTTCAAATCTTCGAACGCGGTACACTCACTGCTCAGCCACTTAGTGTTATTCTGACATTCTAGTCCGTACCCATGTGAATCTTTTCAGGGGTGCATTCGGTCCTGGCTTCACTTTTATGGTTGACAATGCGCGAATGCATCGAAAAATTGTGGGTGGAGGAGCTCCTGGAACGGGAGGATATTCCACAAAGTACAAGGCCTGCCACTTTCCCCAGCTTAAATTCCAATGAGCACGCGTGCGATGCATTGTGAAGATGTACTGCAGCACATCCATGTTCACCAGCGACCGTCCAGCAGCTGTTAGACGCTGATGGAGGAACGAAAGTCCCTGCCACGCTTACCATCCCCTTGTGGCCAATATGAGAGCGCTTTCCAGAGCTTATATTGCCATCCGTTGTGGTCGCACTCTGTGGAGTGCGTACTGTGAGACCTTCGGTATACACACCATCAAATTATTTGACTTGTCGCTCTAACGAAGTAGGTGAGTGTCAGCAATATGTCTTGTGGTCTTATCGTGGCGTGTTTATCTTCTGCCGTTAGGTCAGACGATAGAAATGTCACTTGCACCCTTAGAGTAGCAGATTGACGGTGACCAACTTTAAACAGAACTTGATTAATTTTCACACGCGTTTATTAAAATAATAAAAAGCATAGACATTACGTAATTTGATTCTGGATGCTGTTTACAATTGACAATCTGAAGTTCCTTTGGTCTTGGTACGTTAATCTTATTCTCACATATCTCTGATACTTGACAAAGTGTCTATTCATTTATTTTCATGGCTATGTACAGGAATATGGTAATCTTATTACGTGCAGACTGAAACTTGACTATAGACTGGTACAGACTAATGCAGACTGGTACAGACAAATGCAGACTAATGCAGACTGAATAATCGGAGATCTGTACACTCGTTATAATACCTCACGCGTTCAGGTATCACTGCACGAGTGTGATCCATGAGGAGAAAAGGTTCTACGTTAGGAGCAATCTCATTGGCTGCGTTACATATTAATACGCGGATCGGCGGAAGCAGAATTTGGTCTGTCTCTAAGGCAGCGCCATCTCGTAGTGCGGAGATGGACGAGCGCTGCGCCTGCGCTGTTGTGCTTAGCGGGGCGCGCTCTAGTGGGAAAGTTCTGTATGCGCTGACTACTATGGAACTATGTACACAACACACTCAATATTAAGAACTGTGTCGTACCTTTTGTAATGCTCGGGGGGACCATCATGAATCGCTGTGGTTTCAGTGTAAATATTGTCTTTGAATAAATTTCAGTTAGTCTCATTGGAAATTTCTTTCAATTACCTTCTGTACTACACTATAATAGGTCTTCCATGTATGGCCCAAATTTCGTTGAGCTATGTTATTTGACAGTGACTCATTACGTGGATGTTACCTTCGTTCATACGTTTTTCACCCCAATGTATATGATCGAGGTAGCTGAACTAAGAAAAAGAGGGACGATGAAAATTGACCTGGAGGTGCTATACTTTGTTTTCGTGTCTTTTCAATTTCGCAGAAATTGGTTGCTTATTCTATGCAGCCACCACAGACGAGCAGTGAACCCAGTTTTTTCAGACTATTGAGCTCTTATTTACTGGCACATCGTGCGGTACTTTTACAGTATGAAAATAGTTAGTGAAGTAATACTTTATCAGGCAGTGTATGTCTTCAGCTCCACTTCATATTTTGACTCGTGCATTCGTAAGAAAAGGATATCAGTAAATATCTGTCTTTTCTTCGATATTCGTGTTGTAGTATTACCAAGTGAAATTTATCTCAGTGAGCCCGTAATATTACAATGAGGAGCCAAAGAAACTGGCACACCTGCCTACTATCGTGTAGGGCCGCCGCGAACATGCAGAAGTGCCGTCACACAACGTGACATTCACTCAGACTAATGTCTGACGTAGTGCTGGAGCGAACTGACATCATTAATCCTGCAGGGCTGTCCATGAATCAGCAAGAGTACGAGGGCTTGAGATCTCTTCTGAACAGCATGTTTTAAGGCATCCCAGATATGCTCAATAATGATCATGTGTGAGGAGTTTGGTGGCCAGCGGAAGTGTTTAAACTTAGAAGAGTGTTCCTGTAGCAATTCTGGACATATGGTGTATCACATTGTCCTGCTGGAATTGCACAAGTCGGTAGGAATGCAAAATGGACATGGGTAGATGCAGGTGATCAGACATGATGCTTAGGTACGTGTCACCTGTCAGAGTCGTATCTAGACGTATCTGGGGCCCATATCACTCCACCTCCACATGCCTCACACCATAACAGAGCCTCCACCACCTTGAACACTCCCCTGCTAACATGCAGGGTCCATGGATTCACGAGGTTGTCTGCATACCCGTAAACATCCATCCACTCGATACAATTTAAACGAGACTTGTCTGACCAGGCAACATGTTTCCAGTCATCAACAGTCAAATGTCGGTGTTGAGGGGCTTAGGCGAGGCAGAAAGCTTTGTGTCGTGCAGTCATCTAGGCTACACGAGTGGGTTTTCGGCTCCGAAAGCCCATATCAATAATGTTTCGTGGAATGGTTCGCACTCTGACACTTGTCGATGGCCCAGCACTGAAATCTGCAGCAATTTGCAATAGGGTTGCACTTCTGTCACTCTGAACGATTCTATTCGTTCGTCGTTGGTCACGTTCTGCAGGATATTTTGTGTGAGATCTAAAGTTTCTCCGGATTCCTGCTATTCATGGTACACTCGTGAAACGGTCGTTCGGGAAAATCTCCACTATATCGCTACCTCGGAGATTCTGTGTCCCATCGCTCATGCGCCGACTATAACACCACGATCAAACTCATTAAATCTTGATAGCCTGCAATTGTAGCAACAGTAACCGATCTAACACCGCGCCAGGCACTTGTCGTCTTATACAGCCGTTGCTGACCTCAGCGCTTTATTCTGCATGTTTACGTATCTCTGTATTTGATTATGCATGCCAATAACAGAAAGTAAGAGGCTGTCTACAATATGCGGAGCAGTGCTATATCTCAAGGTTGTCTTTCATTATAGGAAGTCTCATTGTATAAACACTGGAAACGCACACGGATAGAATCTTGGTGAGAAGCAAAAGGAAAAATGAGGTGAGCGTAGGCGAAGCAGGTAGGCAGCAGAATCTTTGAAAACACTGTGCCGTGGAGACTTTAGCACTCAGCTTGTTAAAACAATAGACGGTCTAAATTGTAAGTGTACCACAAAATTATAACGTTTTTCGTTTAAAAAGGTGAATAATCGTGAACAGCGTCAAGTATTAGTCTTATTTACAGAAACTAAAAAGCTGCACTGTACATCCAACTGCACAATATTATAATTTTACACTACAAAACATTTAGTTTAAAATTCTAAGGTTTTCAGAAAGCGATTTAATTAGCAGTTTGTTATCAAATGGTTCAAATGGCTCCAAGCACTATGGGACTTAACATCGGAGGTCATCAGTCCTCTAGAACTTAGAACTACTAAAACCTAACTAACCTAAGGATATCACACACATCCATGCCCGAGGCAGGATTCGAACCTGCGACCATAGCAGTCGCGCGGTTCCGGACTGAAGCGCCTAGAACCGCTCGGCCACCAGGGCCGGCAGTTTGGTATCCTCGGCAAACATGACTCTGGAGTTTCAAAATATACTAAGTACTTGAAATATGCATAAACGAAAATGCTTAGTTATGCAGAACATCCGTGTCATTCGTATTGTTTTGAAACATATGTAAAGACTGGACGAAGCGTAGCCCATGCCTTAGACTTAACAAAGATAATTAATGAATTTGTCAGATCTGTACTGAGACGTGTGCGAAAGTTCTACATCTGTATACATAAATACTCCGTAAGCCACCGTATGGTGTGTGGCGTAGGGCACCTTGTATCACTGCTAGTCATTTCCTTTCCTCTTCGAGTCGCAACAATGAACCGCACTGTCCTAAAATTCTCCCAATTTCCACAACGAAATTCTGTCTCGAAATCTGGCAGAAAACCCAAAGAGATTCTGGTCATACATAAATCACACCAGTGGCAAGACGCAATCAATACCTTCACTGCGCGATAACAACGGTGAAGTCACTGATGACAGTGCCACTAAAGCAAAGTTATTAAACACGGTTTTCCGAAACTCCTTCCCCAAAGAAGACGAAGTAAATATTCCTGTATTCCAATCAAGAACAAATGCCAAGATGAGAAACATAGAAGTAGATATCCTTGGTGTAACAAACCAGCTTAAATCACTTAATAAAGCCAACGCCTCCGGTCCATGTTGTATACCAGTCAGATTCCTCTCAGTGTATGCTGATAAAATAGCTCCAGATTTAGCAATTATATGCAACCACTCGCTCACAGAAAGATCCGTACCTAAGGACTGAAAAATTGCTCGAGTCACGCCAATACCCAAAAAAGGAAGTAGGAGTAATCCGCTGAATTACAGACCTATCACTAACGTCGATTTGCAGTAGGGTTTTGGAACATATACTGTATTCTAACATTATGAAGTACCTCGAAGAAAACGATTTATTGACACATAGGCTGCACGGTTTCAGAAAATATCGGTCTTGTGAAACACAAATAGCTCTTTATACTCATGAAGTGATAAGTGCTATCGACAGGGGATGTCAAATGGATTCCATATTTTACTATTTCCAGAAGGCTTTCGACACCGTTCCTCACAAGCGTCTTCTAACCAAACTGGCAGCCTAAGGAGTATCACCTCAGTTGTGCGACTGGATTCGTGATTTCCTGTCAGAAAGGTCACAGTTCGTAGTAACAGACGGAAAGTAATATCCAGCGTTCCCCAAGGAAGTGTTATAGGCCCTCTATTATTCCTGATCTATATTAGGAGACAATCTGAGTAGCCGTCTTAGATTGTTTGCAGATGCTGTCATTTACCGTCTTGTAAAGTCATGAGATGATCAAAACGACTTGCAATATGATTTAGATAAGACATCTGTATGGTGCGAAAAGTGGCAATTGACCCTGACTAAGGAAAAGTTATTCACATGAATACTAAAAGAAATCAGCTAAAACTCGATTACGCGGTAAGTCATACAAATCTGAAGGCTGTAAATTCAACTAATTATTAGGGATTACAATTACAAATAACCTAAACTCGAACGGTCACATAGATAATATTGTGGGTAGAGCAAAATAAAGGCTGCGATTCATTGGCAGAACACTTAGAAGGTGCAACAGGTGTACTAAAGAGACTGCTTACACTACGCTTGTCCGCCATATTCTCGAGTATTGCTGTGCGGTGTGGGATCCGCATGAAGTGGGACTGACGGATGACATCGAAAAAGTACAAAGAAGGGCAGCTTGTTTTGTATTATTGCGAAATAGGGGAGACAGTGTCACAGACATGATACGTGAATTGGAGTGGCAATCATTAAACCAAAGGCGTTTTCGTTGCCACGGGATCTTCTCATGTAATTTGAATCACCAGTTTTCTCCTCCGATTGCGAAAACATTCTGTTAGCACCCACCTAAATTGGGAGAAATGATCATCACGATAAAATAAGAGAAGTCAGGGCTCGCACAGAAAATTTCAGTGCTCGTTTTTTCCCGCGTGCCGTTCGAGAGTGGAACGGTAGTGAGACAGCTTGAAGGTGGTTCATTGAACCCTCTGCCAGGCACTTTATTGTGAATAGCAGAGTAATCACGTAGATGTAGATGTAGATGTCTTCTTGAATGTAGATGTAGATGCAATAAACCGATGTCGACCATTCGGCTTTCCTACTATAATACTTTCATTCCATTTATACTGCTTTGCAACGTTACACCTAGGTACTTTATCGATATGACTTTATTATCATCACACTAATAATGATGTATTCTAACATTACGGGTTTGTTTTCCTACTCATCTTCATTGTATTACATCTTCTACAATTAGAACTAACTGCCAGTCATCACACAAACTGCAGATTTTCTGTAAGTCATCTTTTATCTCCCAACAGTCACTCAACGATGACACCTTCCCTTACCCCGCAGCATCATCAGCAAACAGCTACAGGTTGCTGGTCACCGTGTCTTCCAGAACATTTATGTGTAGTCAAAATACTTCACTGGGGTGCCTCTGACGATACCCTTATCTCTGATGATCACTAAACCGTCGAGGACAGCGTACTGTGTTATTTTACTCAAGAAGTGTTAGAATCATTCAAATACCTGAAAACGTATTCCTTATGCTCATACCTTCGTTATTGGTCTGCAGTGGGGCACCGTGTCAAACGCTTTTCAGAAATCTAGGAATATGGAATCTGCCTGTTGTCCTTCATTCATAATTCGCAGAATGTCATGTGAGAAAAGGGCACGATGAGTTTCGTAATAGCTATGCTTTCTAAAACCTTGCTGATCGCGAACATTGACTTCTCAGTCTCAAGGAATTGATAACATGTTCAAGAATTCTGCAGGAAACCATTTTTAAAGAAATTGGTCTGTAACTTTGCCAGTCCATTCTTTTACCCTTTTATATAAAGGAGTCACTGCGCTGGAACTTTTCGCTGGGAGAGAGATACGCGATAAATGTAAGTAAGGCAAGGACCAATGCCACAGAGTACTGTTTGTAAAACCGAATAGAGATCCATTCTGACCTGGCTACTTACACTACTGGCCATTAAAATTGCTACATCACGAAGATGACGTGCAACAGGCGCGAAATTTAACCGACAGTTAGAAGATGCTGTGATATGCATATGATTAGCTTTTCAGAGCATTCACACAAGGTTGGCGCCGGTGGCGACACCTACAACGTGCTGACATGAGGAATGTTTCCGACCGATTTCTCATACACAAACAGCAGTTGATCGGCGTTGCCTGGTGAAACGTTGTTGTGATGCTTCGTGTAAGGAGAAGAAATGCGTACCATCACGTTTCCGACTTTAATAAAGGTCGGATTGTAGCCTATCGCGATTGGGGTTTATCGTATCGCGACACTGCTGCTCGCGTTGGCCGAGATCCAATGACTGTTAGCAGATTACGGAATCGGTGGGTTCAGGAGGGTAATACGGAACGCCTTGCTGGATCCCAACGGCCTCGTATTACTAGCAGTCGAGATGACAGGCATCTTATCCACATGGCTGTAACGGATCTTGCAGCCACGTCTCGACCCCTGAGTCAACAGATGGGGCCGTTTGCAAGACAAAAACCATCTGCACGAACAGTTCGACGACGTCTGCAGCAGCATGGACTATCAGCTCGGAGACCATGGTTTCGGATACCCTTTACGCTGCATCATAGAGAGGAGCGCCTGCGATGGTGTTCTCAACGACGAACCGGGTGCACGAAAGGCAAAACGTCATATTTTCGGATGAATCCAGGTTCTGTTTACAGCGACATCGCGGTGAACGCTCATTGGAAGCGTGTATTCGTCATCGCCATACTGGCGTATCACCCAGCATGATGGTATGGGGTGCCATTGGTTACACGTCTCGGTCACCTCTTGTTCACATTGACGGCACTTTGAACACTGGACGTTACATTTCAGATGTGTTAAGACCCATGGCTCTACCCTCCATTCGATCCATGCGAAACCCTACATTTCACCAGGATAATGCACGACCGCATGTTGCAGGTCCCTTTCGGGCTTTTCTGGGTACAGAAAATGTTCGACTGCTGCCCTGGTCAGAACGTTCTCCAGATCTCTCACCAATTGAAAACGTCTGGTCAATGGTGGCCGAGCAACTGGCTCGTCGCAATACGCCAGTCACTACTCTTGATGAACTGTGGTATCGTGTTGAAGCTGCATGGGCAACTGTACCTGTACACGCCATCCAAGCTCTGTTTGACTCAATGCCCAGGCGTATCAAGGCCGTTATTACGTCCAGAGGTGGTTGTTCTGGGTACTGATTTCTCAGGATCTACTCACCCAAATAGCTGGAAAATGTAATCACATGTCAGTTCTAGTATAATATATCTGTCCAATGAATGCGCGTTCATCATCTGCATTTCTTCTTGGTGTAGCAATTTTAATGGCCAGTAGTGTATTTGTTTTCAAATCTTTCAGATGTTTCACTGCCACGTACGGGAATCTGTTCGATGGCCACAAGACGGTATGTTTGTGCGGTTCTCCTGTACGAACGTTTTCTTAAACGCAAACTTTAAAACTTCGGCATTTCTTTTGCTATCTTCAACTGCCACATCCGACTGGTCAGCAGGTGACTGAATGTAAACCTTAGACCCGTTTAGCGATTTTATCTAGAACCAAAATTTTCTCGGGTTCTCAGCTAGAACTTTTGATAAGGTATGGCGGTTGAATTTGTTGTATGTTTCGTTCATAGATCTTTTCACAGACGTCATGTTTTCACAGTTCGTCATCTGAGCGTTCTCTTTTGAATCGAGAGTGCAACAGCCTTCGCTCCCTCAGCGGTTTTCGAATTTCGTTGTTAATCCACGGTGGGTCTTTCCCGTCCTTAACCCACTTACACGACAAACACTTATCCAGAGTATGATTTCGAAACCGTTCAACCTTTGCCCACAATCCTTCTACGTTCATCGTACTGGAACTATATGATGTCAGTTCTTGTCTAACTAGCATGCTAACATGTGCGTATCTGCTCTTTCTAGTAGAAATGTTCTCCTAGACTTTTTGATTGATTTATTAACTTTAGGAACCAAAGTCGCTATGATGACATGGTCACTTTCGATAAGTAGGCTATAAAATCGATAAAGAGTTTGGGATGACGATAGATTCTGAAACTGGAAACATGGAGCAAAGCGGATAAGGATTCGCACAAAAAGTTATTTTCATGTTTATTGCGCGGATACATTAACAAACGTTGAAACTACTAATGTCGTATATTCGAGATCGTCATTCCAGTTGAACAAATGATGAATAATTGAAGGGCATTATTGGAAATATTCAACACATTAAAGCCACTGGCGAAACTGCGTCTCCCGACACGGGAAGGCAATAACTATGAAAATTCCAACTTTGTTACGTTTTTAAAGCGTCGAGTGGAAGATGTGACACAATTAAAATCTTGGTTACAAAGAGATGGTTACAAATGGCTTCACCACCATAGTCAACATGAAATTTTCGAACTGACGGAATTATGGAAAAAGTGAAAACGACTAAATATTTTTGATATATTTTAATTTTATTGGATAATACTTGTGACGTGTCTCAGCCGAACCAGTCTCTTCCTCAGAGCAATTTCTGAAGATTTGACAGTGAATGAGTATTTCTACATCTACATATACATTTACGTGAATAGTCTGCAAATCACATTTATGTGCCTGGCAGACGGTTCATCGAACCACCTTCACAATTCTCTATTATTCCAATCTCGTATAGCGCCCGGAAAGAATGAACACCTATATCTTTCCGTACAAGCTCTGATTTCCCTTATTTTATCGTGGTGATTGCACCTCCCTATGTTGGTCGGTGTCAACAAAATATTTTCGCATTTGGAGGAGAAAGTTGTTTGTTGGAATTTCGTGAGAAGATTCCGTCGCACCGAAAAACGCCTTTCTTTTAATGACTTCCACCCCAAATCCTGTATCATTTCTGTGACACTCTCTCCCATATTTCGCGATAATGCAAAACGTGCTGCCTTTCTTTGAACTTTTTCCATATACTCCGTCAGTCCTATCTGGTAAGGATCCCACACCGCGTGGCAGTGTTCTAAAAGAGAACGGACAAGCGTAGTGTAGGTAATCTCCTTAGTAGGTCTGTTACGTTTTCTAAGAATCCTGCCAATAAAACGCAGTCACTGATTAGCCTTCCCCACTACATTTTCTATGTGTTCCTTCCAATTTAAATTGTTCGTAATTGTAATACCTAGGTTTTTAGTTGAATTTACGCTTTTAGATTAGACTGATTTATCGTGTAACCGAAGTTTAACGAGTTCCTTTTAGCACTCATGTGGATGACCTCACACTTTTTGTTATTCAGGGCCAACTGCCACTTTTCCTACCATTCAGATATTTTTTCTAAATCGTTTTGCAGTTTGTTTTGATCTTCTGATGACGTTATTAGGCCATAAACGACAGCGTCATATGCAAACAATCGAAGACGGCTGCTCAGATTGTCTCCCAAATCGTTTATATAGATAAGGAACAGCGAAGGGCCTATAACACTACCTTGGGGAACGGCAGAAATCACTTCTATTTTACTCGATGACTTTCCCTCAATTACTAAGAACTGTGACCTCTCTGACAGGAAATCACAAATCCATATATTCCAAAAGCACGCAATTTCAATACGAGCCGCTTGTGTGGTACAGTGTCAAAAGCCTTCCGGATATCCATAAATACGGAATCAATCTGAAATCCCTTGTCCATATCACTCACCACTTCGTGGGAATAAAGAGTTAGTTGTGTTTCGCCGGAACGATGATTTCTAAACCCATGTTGACTGTGTGTCAATAGACAGTTTTCTTCCAGGTGATTCATAATGTTCGAACACAATATATGTTCCAAAATTCTGCTGCATATCGATGTTAACGATACGGGCGTGTAATTTAGTGGATTACTCCTACAACATTTCTTGAATATTGGTGTGACCTGTGCAGCTTTTGAGTCTCTGGGTACGGATCTTTCGTCGAGCGAACGGTTGTATATGATTGTTAAGTATGGAGCTAATGCATCAGCATACTCCGAAATACCTAATTGGTATACAGTCTGAACCAGAAGACTTGCTTCACTACTCCGAGGATATTTACTTCTATGTTACGCATGTTGACAGCTGTTCTTGATTGGAATTCTCATCGGATTTTGTACTACGGACAGTAATAGATTGTTTGCAAAGATTCGAATGTTATTTTAATTTAACAATCGCATGAAATAAATAAATAAAGCTGTGACTTGTGCTTTAAGTGAGTCTCACGATTTTAAATTTGGGAATTATAACGTAGAAGTGTTAAAGCTGCTGCTGATAATGATTTTGACGAGCCTAAACTTCCGCGTCAGTACAAAACTTCAAAACCTCTCAATCAAGGTAATAACGAAACCATCAAATTCAAGACATCGCAAGAATTTTTCAGAGAAAAAGATATTTTGAAGTTTTCGGTCATCTAATTGAGTCACTCAAGAATCTGTTCGACAAAGATTCCGCTAATATATTAAATGACTGGACTAGTTTACCCTTGGACGTCCTACGTATAATGATGAAATTGTAAAATTTCACAAAAGTTATTTTGGTGCAGAGATCGATAAGCGATGGAGACACGTTTTTGAAGAGACAGCATGAGCGTGCAAAAAAGCTCAAGGAAGTTGTGGAGATTTTTGAAACAATATGAATAGACAAGAGGACTAATTCCAGGTTTTTTGCTCTTTGTTTATTTGCCTGTCCGATTCCTGGATCAACATGATCGAATGAAACAAGCTTTTATTTTTTAGAGTCAATTCAAAACTTAATAAGATCAACAGTGTTGCAACATCGACTAAATAATGTTGTTATTTTGCATGTTTACTGCAACGTTACCGATAATCTAGATTTACGTGATTTGTGAAATGAATTTATCTTGCAACTCTCATAGCTCAGCACATTTTTTGCATTATGCAATTGGTGTTTTGTATAGCACAGCGTTAATTAAATAAATTTTATTTTATTAATCCTTTTTGAATTTATTGTACTCTTATCATAAACCCATCATTTATGAATTTTTGTACCGTTTAGCCTTTCAATTTTAGAGGAAGGGGGGTTTAGAGTTAGGGACTATCCACTCAAGCAAAATATGAACTAGTGGGCCTGATGATATCCACTGCAGCACTCCCACGAGAAGCTACTGTAGTTCCGTTTCTTTTTCGCAAAGTAGTAACTGATACGCAGGAAAGTGACCCTCAGTACATTACTTCACTAGATAGTTCGATGTTTTTTTTTTTACTCGCCATATGTGATGGAAACACACTGCCAGACGAAAAAGTGAAGGAGATGAGGAAAGCCGGCCGGAATGGCCGAGCCGTTCTAGGCGCTACAGTCTGGAACCGCGCGACCGCTACGGTCGCAGGTTCGCATCCTGCCTCGGGCATGGATGTGTGTGATGTCCTTAGGTTAGTTAGGTTTAAGTAGTTCTAAGTTCTAGGGGACTGATGACCTCAGAAGTTAAGTCCCGTAGTGCTCAGAGCCATTTGAGATGAGGAAACAAAACGGAACGTCGTGGACTGAGAGGATATGTGATGTTATTGCAGTGATTACTGCATCAAGTCATATTTACATATAACTTGTCAGTTTTAGCTCAGGTATTAGTACGAAGGCGCTCCACTTCTGCACGGATGCCAGCACTTATTCAGCTCGGACAGGTGTCGTAAACTCATTATATCCTCTCCTGAGGCAAGTTGTCCCACAACTGTAACTGAAACTTGATATCCTGGAAACTTGTACTGGGACAGATAAAAAAATGGTTCAAATGGCTCTGAGCACTATGGGACTTAACATCTTAGGTCATCAGTCCCCTAGAACTTAGAACTACTTAAACCTAACCAACCTAAGGACATCACACACATCCATGCCCGAGGCAGGATTCGAACCTGCGACCGTAGCGGTCGCGCGGTTCCAGACTGAAGTGCCTAGAACCGCACGGCCACCGCGGCCGGCGACTGGGACAGAGCTGAAGTCTAAGGTGGTCTCACATATATTCTATCACAGACACATCTGGCGTTTCTGCTGCTACAGGAGTACCTCAACATCACGCATAGAGTTCTATGTATGTATGTATGTATGTATGTATGGTCGAGCATTGTTCTGTTGAGGAGATGCACCATGATATTGTTGTGTGAGAGGTAACACATGAGATCGCAGAATGTCCGTGTATATCGTTCTGCCGTCAGGGTTCCCCCAGTCACTGACGCATTACGAGCGGTGAGTCTACAGTGCTAAGTATTCAGAGTCACGGAATTTGCTTGCGTGAGATGTGGCTGGTAGTTTGCATTGCAGTAGCTATGTCATGTCTGTAAGCGGAGGCCGAGCCATGTGCCCCGAGTTGATACGGTGCGGCGTCAATGGAGGTGACGTGCCATAGCCCAGCTACAGCGGTCTCGCGAATGGGAAAACCCGGAACTAGGAGGGGAGGAAGTGCTTCAGCATGCTTGCAGAAGGAAACAACATGGCCAAGAACTGGTTAATACTTGAGACTTATGTTACTCAATGAAAACCCTTAAACCACTTCCAGACTTGTTACCAGAAATCTAAAGAGAGCGATGACGTCGGAGTAATAGGACGAGTTCACTAAAATTATTATCGTATATATAGAGTAAACATTAATAAACCTATCAGCACTAAATATATAAGAGGGGCAGTTAAATAGAAGCCGAACAGCCGCCACAGTGGGAGCATGGATTGGTCCCGTTCGAAAGTAGCCATCACAGATGTTAAGATATTTATCCCACTGTTTCGTAGAACGTGGCCAGCAGCTGATTTATCCACAACGGCACCCACTCATCCACTTTACTGCCGAACTGAAACCGATTGTCATGCATGTCTTTCTTCATGTCGTCCAAAGATCTCAAAATCACTCGGTAAAAGATCTATTACAGTGTTTCCCAACCAAATCGCCGAAGTGAAACTTTCGTCCGATTGGCAGTATAGGGCCGTGCAACATGATAATTCCTTTTGATAGCATTATTGGGCGTTTTTACTTTACGGCGCGTCTCAGTTTCTGCAAAGTGTCGTCATAGCGCCACGCTCGACAAATTCAACGAGCAGACGGCCACTGCAGTCGAAGGAGGAGGTCGTCATAACCTTACTGGAACTTGTCTGAACAGCTTTGGACTTCTTTGACGGTGGACATATAGGACGCTTCCACTACTGCCTTTGCCATTTGCCCTCGGACTGTAGCAAAGGTGTCAGACGGAAACATCCTGTTGCGTGATAGGGTCCTCCGCCACACTGCCAAACGACCAGAGACTATGTGTCAGTCATTTGTTTGGGAAACATTGCATCATCCTCCGTGCAGTCCAGATCTTTCACCGTGTAATGTTCACATCTTCGGCGAACTGAAGAAAGACATGCGCGGACGTCGGTTTCAGTCAGACAAGGAAGTGCAAGGCTGGGTGTGGTTGTGGATACGTCAGTGACCGACCTCACCTACAAACCAGAACTTGCTCGTCTCGCTAGGAGGTATATATATATATATATATATATATATATATATATATATATATATATATATATATATATATATATATATTCTGTAAATTAACGATTTGCGTGTTTGTTCAACATTATTAACATGGTATTTTATAGCTGGCTTCAGTATTTATTCAACTCTGTGTCGTATACATTTTTAGCGTCAGTAATTATATATATATATACATATATATATATATATACACTCCTGGAAATTGAAAAAAGAACACTGTGAATTCATTGTCCCAGGAAGGGGAAACTTTATTGACACATTCCTGGGGTCAGATACATCACATGATCACACTGACAGAACCACAGGCACATAGACACAGGCAACAGAGCATGCACAATGTCGGCACTAGTACAGTGTATATCCACCTTTCGCAGCAATGCAGGCTGCTAGTCTCCCATGAAGACGATCGTAGAGATGCTGGATGTAGTCCTGTGGAACGGCTTGCCATGCCATTTCCACCTGGCGCCTCAGTTGGACCAGCGTTCGTGCTGGACGTGCAGACCGCGTGAGACGACGCTTCATCCAGTCCCAAACATGCTCAATGGGGGACAGATCCGGAGATCTTGCTGGCCAGGGTAGTTGACTTACACCTTCTAGAGCACGTTGGGTGGCACGGGATACATGCGGACGTGCATTGTCCTGTTGGAACAGCAAGTTCCCTTGCCGGTCTAGGAATGGTAGAACGATGGGTTCGATGACGGTTTGGATGTACCGTGCACTATTCAGTGTCCTCTCGACGATCACCAGTGGTGTACGGCCAGTGTAGGAGATCGCTCCCCACACCATGATGCCGGGTGTTGGCCCTGTGTGCCTCGGTCGTATGCAGTCCTGATTGTGGCGCTCACCTGCACGGCGCCAAACACGCATACGACCATCATTGGCACCAAGGCAGAAGCGACTCTCATCGCTGAAGATGACACGTCTCCATTCGTCCCTCCATTCACGCCTGTCGCGACACCACTGGAGGCGGGCTGCACGATGTTGGGGCGTGAGCGGAAGACGGCCTAACGGTGTGCGGGACCGTAGCCCAGCTTCATGGAGACGGTTGCGAATGGTCCTCGCCGATACCCCAGGAGCAACAGTGTCCCTAATTTGCTGGGAAGCGGCGGTGCGGTCCCCCACGGCACTGCGTAGGATCCTACGGTCTTGGCGTGCATCCGTGCGTCGCTGCGGTCCGGTCCCAGGTCGACGGGCACGTGCACCTTCCGCCGACCACTGGCGACAACATCGATGTACTGTGGAGACCTCACGCCCCACGTGTTGAGCAATTCGGCGGTACGTCCACCCGACCTCCCACATGCCCACTATACGCCCTCGCTCAAAGTCCGTCAACTGCACATACGGTTCACGTCCACGCTGTCGCGGCATGCTACCAGTGTTAAAGACTGCGATGGAGCTCCGTATGCCACGGCAAACTGTCTGACACTGACGGCGGCGGTGCACAAATGCTGCGCAGCTAGCGCCATTCGACGGCCAACACCGCGGTTCCTGGTGTGTCCGCTGTGCCGTGCGTGTGATCATTGCTTGTACAGCCCTCTCGCAGTGTCCGGAGCAAGTATGGTGGGTCTGAAACACCGGTGTCAATGTGTTCTTTTTTCCATTTCCATGAGTGTATATATATATATATATATATATATATATATATATATACTCCTGGAAATTGAAATAAGAACACCGTGAATTCATTGTCCCAGGAAGGGGAAACTTTATTGACACATTCCTGGGGTCAGATACATCACATGATCACACTGACAGAACCACAGGCACATAGACACAGGCAACAGAGCATGCACAATGTCGGCACTAGTACAGTGTATATCCACCTTTCGCAGCAATGCAGGCTGCTATTCTCCCATGGAGACGATCGTAGAGATGCTGGATGTAGTCCTGTGGAACGGCTTGCCATGCCATTTCCACCTGGCGCTTCAGTTGGACCAGCGTTCGTGCTGGACGTCCAGACCGCGTGAGACGACGCTTCATCCAGTCCCAAACATGTTCAATGGGGGACAGATCCGGAGATCTTGCTGGCCAGGGTAGTTGACTTACACCTTCTAGAGCACGTTGGGTGGCACGGGATACATGCGGACGTGCATTGTCCTGTTGGAACAGCAAGTTCCCTTGCCGGTCTAGGAATGGTAGAACGATGGGTTCGATGACGGTTTGGATGTACCGTGCACTATTCAGTGTCCTCTCGACGATCACCAGTGGTGTACGGCCAGTGTAGGAGATCGCTCCCCACACCATGATGCCGGGTGTTGGCCCTGTGTGCCTCGGTCGTATGCAGTCCTGATTGTGGCGCTCACCTGCACGGCGCCAAACACGCATACGACCATCATTGGCACCAAGGCAGAAGCGACTCTCATCGCTGAAGACGACACGTCTCCATTCGTCCCTCCATTCACGCCTGTCGCGACACCACTGGAGGCGGGCTGCACGATGTTGGGGCGTGAGCGGAAGTCGGCCTAACGGTGTGCGGGACCGTAGCCCAGCTTCATGGAGACGGTTGCGAATGGTCCTCGCCGATACCCCAGGAGCAACAGTGTCCCTAATTTGCTGGGAAGTGGCGGTGCGGTCCCCTACGGCACTGCGTAGAATCCTACGGTCTTGGCGTGCATCCGTGCGTCGCTGCGGTCCGGTCCCAGGTCGACGGGCACGTGCACCTTCCGCCGACCACTGGCGACAACATCGATGTACTGTGGAGACCTCACGCCCCACGTGTTGGGCAATTCGGCGGTACGTCCACCCGGCCTCTCGCATGCCCACTATACGCCCTCGCTCAAAGTCCGTCAACTGCACATACGGTTCACGTCCACGCTGTCGCGGCATGCTACCAGTGTAAGACTGCGATGGAGCTCCGTATGCCACGGCAAACTGGCTGACACTGACGGCGGCGGTGCACAAATGCTGCGCAGCTAGCGCCATTCGACGGCCAACACCGCGGTTCCTGGTGTGTCCGCTGTGCCGTGCGTGTGATCATTGCTTGTACAGCCGTCTCGCAGTGTCCGGAGCAAGTATGGTGGGTCTGACACACCGGTGTCAATGTGTTCTTTTTTCCATTTCCAGGAGTGTATATATACGTGCCCGTCGACCTGGGACCGGACCGCAGCGATGCACGGATGCACGCCAAGACCGTAGGATCCTACGCAGTGCCGTAGGGGACCGCACCGCCACTTCCCAGCAAATTAGGGACACTGTTGCTCCTGGGGTATCGGCGAGGACCATTCGCAACCGTCTCCATGAAGCTGGGCTACGGTCCCGCACTCCGTTAGGCCGTCTTCCGCTCACGCCCCAACATCGTGCAGCCCGCCTCCAGTGGTGTTGCGACAGGCGTGAATGGAGGGACGAATGGAGACGTGTCGTCTTCAGCGATGAGAGTCGCTTCTGCCTTGGTGCCAATGATGGTCGTATGCGTGTTTGGCGCCGTGCAGGTGAGCGCCACAATCAGGACTGCATACGACCGAGGCACACAGGGCCAACACCCGGCATCATGGTGTGGGGAGCGATCTCCTACACTGGCCGTACACCACTGGTGATCGTCGAGTGGACACTGAATAGTGCACGGTGCATCCAAACCGTCTTCGAACCCATTGTTCTACCATTCCTAGACCGGCAAGAGAACTTGCTGTTCCAACAGGACAATGCACGTCCGCATGTATCCTGTGCCACCCAACGTGCTCTAGAAGGTGTAAGTCAACTACCCTGGCCAGCAAGATCTCCGGATCTGTCCCCCATTGAGCATGTTTGGGACTGGATGAAGCGTCGTCTCACGCGGTCTGCACGTCCAGCACGAACGCTGGTCCAACTGAGGCGCCAGGTGGAAATGGCATGGCAAGCCGTTCCACAGGACTACATCCAGCATCTCTACGATCGTCTCCATGGGAGAATAGCAGCCTGCATTGCTGCGAAAGGTGGATATACACTGTACTAGTGCCGACATTGTGCATGCTCTGTTGCCTGTGTCTATGTGCCTGTGGTTCTGTCAGTGAGATCATGTGATGTATCTGACCCCAGGAATGTGTCAATAAAGTTTCCCCTTCCTGGGACAATGAATTCACGGTGTTCTTATTACAATTTCCAGGAGTGTATATTGTAATAATTATATATATATATATATATATATATATATATATATATATATATATATATATATATATATATATATATACATATATTGTTGTAGTGTGAATGAATTATACTATTTGCCATTAGCTAGATTTTATTAGAATACTGGTAAAACAATGTTTGTAAGATGGTCATTTGAGTATGCTGTGCTGCAGAGCCATGATGAATAAAGATGTCACTTTGACTAAGCTCCTGCAGTTCCGTCCTGTACTGTGTAATATTTTAATGAAAGCAATAAATTTGCTATGTATAAAATCGAATTACGTAATATCAGAATGTCATATATGATTATGATGTGTGTATGCATATATGATTACGGTATATATTTATTATTATATAAATTTAAAAGTGTTGGTCAACTTGAACGTTGGTCCTTTGAATTAGGCAGTGGGTAACGTGACCACATTTTTAAATAGACAGGCAGGCAGGATAAAGCTCGGAGTTTTTCGGCGTTTGGTTCCTAAGGCTGGTTTTGGTAAAATTGTGTGGCCAGAGAGCAGCGCGAGCTTAAGTTTAATGTTACTCGGAGGGAAATATTACTTTGATATGCTGCTGTTTGGTACTTAGGAATATTTCTGGTACATTAGTTTGGGACATAGATGTGTTATGCGGTTCTGATCACTAGTGAGCGTAGACTCTTAGACAGTCTATTAGCGAATGAACACTTGTACTGAGATGAATTTGTTAATGTGTTAAGACTTGTACAAGATGGTTGAATAAGATTTGTTGCTAGTTGAGTGATTAAGCCAAGGAGCCGTCTGTCAAGTGTTACCGTCATTGCTTACGAACGCGCTCCTTACACTGCAGATTCAGACAATATTTGTAGCGCGGGCAGCAACTACCTGTCTGAGGCCATCACTCGTAGTAGATTTCTATTTGATCTGAATTAAAGCGTGGTTCTGGGCCACATTACTGCCCTCTCTAATCATTTACATACCCACCGATGGTCTGTACTGAGTTACATCATGTCTTCCGGACAGGCGGTGTGTATTAATCAATTGGAAATATGCTTTGTAAAGGGAACCTGAATTTAGCACATCAAAAGTAGATAAATCTAGTGGATATAAAATTATAGTGACGCACTTTAATTACATTCCTCCAGCTGATACACCTACTTCTTTTAGTTGACACTGACTAGAAATACCACTTCCGTCGCTTGCCGGCTATCTTCTTCATTTCAGTAGAGCTGCTGCATACCGTGTCTTCAACGATTTGTATTGTGTTCGCATGTCTAGACCTAAGATTGTGATTCTTTCCCTGTACCAACCCTTCAACTAGTATGTCAGTAACCATTCAGTTTATTCGTTCCTTTACATTCTTAATTATATTTCTTTCTCGTTGATTCGATGCAGGACGTCTTCATTTCTTACTTGATCAATCCATCCGATCAACAGTCCCCTATAACATCACATTTGCAAATGGTTCCAATCACTTCATTTCTCTTTTCCCCATCGCTCAAACTGGGCATCCATACAGGGCTGTGCTCCAAACTTATCTCTTCATGACTCTTTTTCTAGTGTTAAGTTGTCAGAAGGTAGATTCTCAAGCCGGTTTATCTAATAAACATATCTTCACATAAAGTAGCTTCATGAAAGGTTTCTTTAAAAATTTCACCACATTATTAGCTTCCAGAAGTATGCTTAACAACAAGTAACCCTACGTAAAACAGCTTCCGAAAGTGAGGCAAATAACAAAGCACCACAACACTATGCAAAAGTTTATCTGTGGCATTTCGAAGCACGCAACAGCAAAAGTGGAGCCCCTCGTATTTGATACTTAACTACAGAACTAAGTTTTTAATACGGGAGAATCGTCAGCATTAATCTCCACTTATGCTCATGAGGTTCTGCAAGGAGAGGGACGGTAATATTTTTATGTTCAGTAACAGAAATCATTCCTGGAAATATTTTCGAATACTCTTTATAAAATTTTATTGCTTGTAAAGAAAAAAAATTATACATAGTTCTGATCACACCTGTCGATGGTGTAAGAAAAAGTAATATTTTGAGCAAAGTACAAGTTTAAAAAGAAATAACTTAAATTTGTTTTCTTAAGTTTTGACCGACAGATTTGTTATAGTTAAGACATAATATCTTTAAAATCATAAAAGTGGTATTGGGTCAGAATTTTTTTTTTTTGGTAAATTACCATCATTTGGTAGTTGTCTGCTAGTTGATGATCACTGACTGTTATCACAGAGATAGAACTGTCAAATATTGACCCTCACAACACCAATGGGAGGAGTACTTAATGCCCACCTTTTGAAAAAATTGTTATCTAGTCAGTTGCTTTATACTTTAAAATTTTGAAAAAATATTTGTTTTTAAGGAATTCTTCTACCAAATTGCACAAACCTTTTAAAATTTTTCAGTAACAATTAATACAAAAATTTAAGTCGGCGCAGCAGGTGTTACTTTCCCCAGTGAATGCTGTACTGAATATTTCGAGGTTTAGGGCCTTACTGAAACATCAGTATCTCTGTAAAAAGTATGTTGTGAGTAGAAGATGGTAACACTGAACGAAATCTGCATTTTTTAAAAATTTTCTTGTGTTGGTCACGATATTGGTAGAACATGTTACTGAAAGAGCATTGATATTGGCAAGCGTGTGCTGAAATGTATTTTCACGTTCTGGACTAAACTTTCTCATCAGTGCCTCTTTAAAAGGTATGTCGTTAAGGCAGTTCAACAACAGTTAACGAATTTTGTTCATTTTCAATTTTTTTCATAGTGGCTCATCCCCCGCCCCCCCTCCCCCCGGTCACACACACACACACACACACACACACACACACACACACATTCACACATATTGGTAACGCGCGTTATGGAAAATGCCTCGGTACTGCTAGAGTTAAAATTATTCGTTTGGTTATTTTGAAGACGTCATTCATTATGATAAAGCCACTGTCACAGAAACGAAACTGTCATTTAAAATTCTTCTTTTAGTAATTTTCAAGACGTCATTCATTAATCATAATCCAAACTGTTCTACACCAGCTTCTGTAGAAACAAACAAAACCATATTTTGCATTAAGTGAATCCGATATCAAGGATACTGTCGTACTCTTAAGAGCGTAATTAAAATAAACCTTTTTTCTCTTCTGAAACTCGTGGTTGGAAGAAGGGCTGTCGAACACAAGAAAGGAATAACTTTCGAATTTCGTTCTCATGGTAGCTTCTGCCGGTTTCACTCACAGTAAATATCACAGGTTGCGCCATCTCTGCGCTCGGCATCGGCTTTTCCCATTGTGTGAAAGGCAATAATCTTTAGTCAGGCCGTGGTCTCGAGAAGTTCGCTCTTAGTCGGTTACAAATGAGCATCGTCATCTGACAGGTACAGCAGTCGCTGTCCGACGGATGATGAAGCCTTCGCTAAAATGAGACTCTGGAACAAAGAAAAGACGGAGGGCGTCCCTGCGTAAGATTGCTCCGAGAAACCAGCAGGCTACTCCTCGCAGATATTACGCACAGCCAGGTTCGGCTTCCAGCAGTAATTCAGGACGAAGTTGCATGTCTTCCTGCGTTTCCAATTCGCCTCAACCACAAAGACGTCTTTTCATATCCTGTTCTCTGACGTCATCGTTCAGTAACCTTGAGCACCTATCGTTAGGGTGATAGTTGGCTTCACCTTTCGATAAATAGGGAACTTAAATAACGTACAATAAATGCTGCAATTCGAATTATTTATGATCTCAATAGATAACGCTATCTGCCAACAATTCCTCGCCGAATTAAAGTAAGGACGTCTGGCATTTGTGATATATAGTTCTAAACGACTATAGTACATTCCTTTTACAACGGTATTACTTTTGTAGAAGTCAAGTATGAGAAATGACAGAACTGTGGGCTTTCTATTACAAAATTCGACGGCATTTGCGTCATTCGATAATATTTATAGTTACACGCGGATGTAATACAACAAGCAAATTACGCTTTTAGCAGAAAAAGATACTATCGGTAAACAAAGTACGGTATGTCATTTAATCTATGTTGCTCCTGTTACTAATCCGGAGACTGGTATTATGTTGTTATCCACTTCGGTATATCTTGTGCAAGTCTTACAACATCTTCATAACTACAGCGCCTTACATCCATTTTAATCTTGCTCTCCTACTACAGTATCGCCCCTTCTTTCCACACTTCAGTTACCTAATTATTTCCTGATGGCTCGGGATTTGTCCTATCAATCTATCCCTTCTTTTACTCAAATTGTCCTATGATGTGTTCTCCTCTATTGGATCAATACGTCTTCATCGCTTACTCGATCTACCGATCTAATCTTTAGCATTATAGGAGCATACTGCAAAATCTGCTATTCTTCTCTGTCTACACCTACATTTGCATACTTACTCCGAAAAGTACCGTGCCTGTACGTGCGTGGTGGAGGGCACCTTGTACCGATACTAGTCATTTCCTTTCCTATTCCATTCGCAAACATTTTTCTTTACTTATTGACGTGCCCAAACGCTATCTCAGCAGCGTAATGTCAGTTATACGAATGTAAAGACAATACAACACCCAGTCCCCGGGCGGCAAAAGTCTCCGACCCTATTCGAAATGGAAATCGAGTTCTTTCGGTTAGCAATCTGTCGCACTGACAGGCAGCTACCGATGAGGAGCGAGAAAAAAACGACTATCTGTAGACCTCCGCACGAGCCCCAATTTCTCGTATCTTTCTTAGTGGTCCTTATGCGAAATGTATGTTGGTGGCCGTAGAATCGTTCTGCAGCCAGCTTCAAATGCCTATTCTCGAAATTTTCTCAATAGTGTGCCTTGAAAAGAATGTCGCCTTCTTTCCAGGAATTCCCATTTGTGTTCCCGAAGTATCTCCATCATACTTGCACTTTTTTCGAACCTACGGGTAACAAATCTAGCAGTCCGCTCCTGAACTACTTCAGTGTCTCCGTTTTATCCGACCTGGTGCAGATTCCAAACACACTTGGTCCTATACGCGGTCTCTTTTACAGATGAACCACACTTCACCGGCCGCTGTGGCCGAGCGGTTCTAGGCGCTTCAGTCAGGAACCGCGTTGCTGCTACGATCGCAGGTTCGAATCCTGCCTCGGCATGGATGTGTGTGATGTCCTTAGGTTAGTTAGGTTTAAGTAGTTCTAAATCTAGGGGACCGTTGACCTCAGCTGTTAAGTCCCATAGTGCTTAGAGCCATTTGAGCCATGAACCACACTTTCCTATATTTCTTCTAGTGAAACGAAGTCGACCATTCGCCTTGCCTACCACTATCATCACATGCCCCTTCTATTCATACCGCTTTGCATAGTTACTTCCAGATACTTAAACGACGTGACTGTGTCAAGCAGGACTCTACTGATGTTGTATCCGAACATTACTGGTTTGTTTTTCCTACTCATCCGTATTAACTTACATTTTTCTACATTTAGAGCTAACTGCCATTCAGCATACCAACTGGAAGGGGAGGAGGAGATCAGTGTTTAACGCCCCGTCGATAATGAGGTCATTAGAGACGGAGCGCAAGTTCGGATTAGGGAAGGATGGAGAAGGCAGGCGGCTGTGCCCTTATAAAGAAACCATCACGGCATTTGCCTTAAGCGATTTATGGAAATAATGGAAAATCTAAATCAAGATGGCCGGACGCGAGTTTAAGCCGTCGTCCTCCCGAATGAGAGTCCAATGTGCTAACCACTGCGTCACCTCGCTCGGCTCTAACTATAACTCATCGTGTATCCTGCTACAGTTACTCAACTTCGACACCTTTCCGTACACCACAGCATCGTCAGCAGACTGCTGCCCAACCTGTGCGACAGACCACTTATGTATATAGGAAATAATAGCGGTCCTTTCACACTTCCCTGGGGCACTTAAGATGATGCCCTTGCCTATGATGAACATTCACCGTCGAGGACAACATACTGGTTCTAAAAACTAACGATGTCTTTGAGTCAGTCGTGTATCTAGGAAACTACACTACTGGCCATTAAAATTGCTACACCAAGAAGAAATGCAGATGATAAACGGGTATTCAATGGACAAATATATTATAGTAGAACTGACATGTGATTACATTTTCACGCAATTTGGGTGCATAGATCCTGAGAAATCAGTACCCAGAACAACCACCTCTGGCCGTAATAACGGCCTTGATACGCCCGGGCATTGAGTCAAACAGAGCTTGGATGGCTGTACAGGTACAGCTGCCCATGCAGCTTCAACACGATACCACAGTTCATCAAGAGTAGTGACTGGCGTATTGTGACGAGCTAGACGTTTTCAATTGGTGAGAGATCTGGAGAATGTTCTGTACAGGGCAGCAGTCGAACATTTTCTGTATCCAGAAAGGCCCGTACAGATCCTGCAACATGTGGTCGTGCATTATCCTGCTGAAATGCAGGAATCGAATGAAGAGTAGAGCCACGGGTCGTAACGCATCTGAAATGTAACGTCCACTGTTCAAAGTGCCGTCAGTGCGAACAAGAGGTGACCGAGACGTGTAACCAATGGCACCCCATACCATCACGCCGGGTGATACGCCAGTATGGCGATGACGAATACACGCTTCCAATGTGCGTTCACCGCGATGTCGCCAAACACGGATGCGACCATCATGATGCTGTAAACAGAACCTGGATTCATCAAAATAAATGACGATTTGCCATTCGTGCACCCAGGTTCGTCGTTGAATACACCATCGCAGGCGCTCCTGTCTGTGATGCAGCGTCAAGGGTAACCGCCGCCATGGTCTCCGAGCTGATAGTCCATGCTGCTGCAGACGTCGTCGAACTGTTCGTGCAGATGGTTGTTGTCTTGCAAACGACCCCATCTGTTGACTCAGGGGTCGAGACGTGGCTGCAAGATCCGTTACAGCCATGTGGATAAGATGCCTGTCATCTCGACTGCTAGTGATACGAAGCCGTTGGGATCCAGCAAGGCGTCCGTATTATCCTCCTGAACCCACCGATTCCATATTCTGCTAACAGTCATTGGATCTCGACCAACGCGAGCAGCAATGTCGCCATACGATAAACCGCAATCGCGATAGGCTACAACCCGAACTTGTATGAGAAACTGTGTATGAGAAACTGATTGGACACTTTCCTCATGTCAGCACGTTGTAGGTGTGGCCACCGGCGCCAGCCTTGTGTGAATGCTCTGAAACGCTAATCATTTGCAAATCACAGCATTTTCTTCCTGTCGGTTAAATTTTGCGTCTGTAGCACGTAATTTTCGTGGTGTAGCAATGTTAATGACCAGTAGTGTATTCTCTATGCACCTACCTTCGTTAACTCTACAGTAGGAGACCGTCACAAATGCTTTTAGAAACCTAGGAATGTGGAATCTGCCTGTGGCCCTTCATCCATAGTTCAAAGTTTATGACGTACTGTTGCTCATCCGTGTTTCACTTCCATACCAAGCAATATTCGCAACAAATTCTTTCAGAAACGACAACTTAACATCTGGAATTATATTCGGTATTAACATATTTATCTTTTCCTTGCTGTTACCTTACTATTCTCTTCTCTTTTCTTGTATTGCCGTCAGTTATTTTGGCAAATATCATTGCCTACGCTTAGCATCTCGTTCCCGAATGTAATTCCCTTATCATGAAGTGAGCTATCCTGTATCACTACATATTATCTTACTACTTTTATTAATGGTGAGCTAATAACATGTTTTCAAGACACTATTCATATCATTCAAAGGATCTCCCAGGTTCTTTGCCTCCTCTGATGCTGGCCGGTGTGGCCGAGCGGTTCTAGGCACTTCAGTCTTTAACCGATGCAACCGCTACGATCGCAGGTTCGAATCCTGCCTCGAGCATGGATGTGTGTGATGTCCATAGATTATTTAGGTTTAAGTAGTTCTAAGTTCTAGGGGACTGATGACCTCAGATGTTAAGTCCCATAGTGCTCAGAGCCATTTGAACCATAGAATTTTAGTCAGTAATCATTTTTTATTTCGCCTTCCTGAAATATAACTCAATTTTTCAACATTCTATTTTTGTCTAAAGACAAACATAAATACACGTAACAGTGACGCCATAGAATGGAATCACCAAAGTCTGAAACTGTAGCAAAAAGAAGTACCACTATTGAAACATATTTGACTTTAATATCGAAGTGCATGTGACATTTGTGTTTGTACTTTTGTAGCATTAGTTTTAACTCTTTACCTTGCAGTGTCTAGTGTAATTCAACGTAAAGTAGCCTAAACAATTCACAGAAAATGATATATCATAAACTTAACATCCACAACTTCACTGAAACTAAAAATCATGTTGTAAAAATCAGCTGATTACAAACACTCTGACAATGGTTAAAATTATAGTTACTAACATGAACTGGAATATACAAGTAACAATTTGATCTTGTTCGATTCTTATATTACTTCTGATTTGAAAGTATTCAAAGTCTGAATATTGTAGCAGTTTTTAACTTGAACACGTTTCTCTCTCTCATTGTAACTAAATTGTCGTATATTTGTGTTTAAAATTGGGTGGAATAGAGCTTAGTGTGCTGAGCCTGTTAGCATCGTCTATATACAGTAAAACGGAGATTAAAATAAGCACTATTTCGTGTTTATTTCTCCCAATTAACGTTCCTATTGTGAAGTGTGTAAGGGCACTCGAAAACGAATAGAGCTTATCTAAAGCTCTTTGTTGTATGCAGACAGGCTACAGAAAGAACGTAAAACGCCATAAGAATGCTGCTCGTTGGGCAGGTAATATACTGCAACAGACATACTTCCAGAATCCTCTCCAAGTGAAATTCGCCTGTATTACATAAAATGAATAATATGGGTCAACACAAAACATGCACCCGCATCTCGACGTGTCACCGAATTAAATGTTCTACATCGGAGTATATCGAACAGCAAGTATCTAAGTCAAAAAGTCCTGTACTGTTTTTGATTTACCGTTAATTACCCATGGGCGACATTACACACTGGAATTACGGAGTAAATACCTAAGTTCTTTGGGGTTACGTCACAATCTCACTTCCTTTGATACAATAAAAAAAATACAGATACCTACGGGCGGCCATAATTTACCCACATCATTGATAATATGGGGACTAAACTGAATATAAGTTAGATGCTGAATACCACAGTTACGAATATCGCAACGATGGTAATTATGAGGTATCCCTTATGTCACAACACTCAGTCAAGCGAAAGATTGCTGTGTAAGTTCTGCCATATGCTTTCTCCCAAATCATAGCGGGAGAGCTTTCGTGGACCATGAAAACTATGTGAGGAATAAGTTCCGAGGGACTGATGACCTCAGATGTTAGATCCCATGGTCCTCAGAGCCAATAAGTTCCGAGACGATGTGCGATCTTGAACAGCACAATTGATTATACGCTGCCCGCGAAAGGTCAGTTACCTACCACTAACGGAACCCGACTCAGAGAGTGTCGGGAATAGTCCGTCCCATTCTAACAAATATTCCTCCTGCGCCTTCAGGCGTCGTACGATACACGAAACATGGCTCGATACCAATTCGTATTGCATCATTGAAACTATCGTTACGCTGATAACTAACACAACTTTCTGGACCTTGTGACGAATCAAGGTTTGAACTCTTTAATTAAAATTGCATCTTACAATACCCTGTTTCTATTTGAGTGTTTAAATGACAAATTAGTGGGGATTTACGCAATACTTGTTTTTTAGCGGAAGAACTTGGTACCATGAAATACTCAATGCGTTTTAAGCCTACTGTATCCTCATTTATTTTATTTCGACAAAGACGTTTTGTATTTTAAAATTCTAGAATATGAAGACCACAGAAAAACAGTCATCCTTAAAAAATTTGACATCAGATACAAACAAAGGTAAATAAAACATAATTTTGAAAAATTATGCGAACTGATTTTCACAGTAAAATTTGAGTGTTTATTCTGACTTAATTCAGTATAAATCAAGGATTATATTTCTATCTTTGAAAGCAGTTTGTAACTCAGTTATACAGAAATATCTTCAGTGAAGGCAATATGCCAAATCTAGGCAAGTTTCACATAGTTGGTTTTGTATCAAGGGAGTTGTTACAGCTCATGCTTGCCGTTCAGTATATATAGTTCAATATGTATTTACAATTGCTATCTGTTTCAAATGATATCGATCTCTAAAAACAGCAAGTATAATTTTTTGTTTATTTAATAATATGAGGCCAAAAGTTTTATAATGTGAACTCTGATTTAAGTTCTGTGAAACAATGTTCAGGGCATTATTAGTATCACCCATCAAAATTCAGCCGGCCGGAGTGGCCGAGCGGTTAAAGGCGCTACAGTCTGGAACCGCACGACCGCTACGGTCGCAGGTTCGAATCCTGCCTCGGGAATGGATGTGTGTGATGTCCTTAGGTTAGTTAGGTTTAAGTAGTTCTAAGTTCTAGGAGACTTATGACCACAGCAGTTGAGTCCCATCGTGCTCAGAGCCATTTGAACCATCAAAATTCAGAAGCGTTGAATTTAAAGTTATTGTGGAAATAAGTCAATAAATGGGCCGATGTATACATAGCAACAATCCAGCATTCATTTCTAAAATTAAAACCCAGATCATACCGCCTAAACACAATTATTTCAATGGGCATCAATTCAGCATGGAACCACAAAGAGATGACTATTGAAAATGTTCGTCCTTGTGCCACCTTCTTTCGCCTATGTACTGGCTGCACTATACTAGCGAGTTGACTGCTAAAAGGGTGCAATTGTGTCAGTGTAACTAACACTTCTAAGGTTCTACAGGGTGCGTTGATGGTTTATTGAGGGGGGGGGGGGCGGTATCACAGCCTTGACAATGATTCAAAGCTAGTGACTGTGTGTGTTGGATAAAACAATTCTGGATTTTCGTTCCTCGGAAATGATTTGAAATCAATTCATTTGCAGCCGTAATGTTCGGCCTGTACATGTTTATGGCTGTCATTTGGACGGCTATCTTAGTACTGAAAATATGCGTGGTTCGCGGAAAGGAATTATCATGTTTGTGTCATGCTTTGACTCAAAAACGTAAGGATTATAAATATGAATTTCAATTCGAGCTGAGATTTAGGTTGCTGTTCACAGGGTATATCCAACTTAGGAGTAGACAATATCATTTCAGGAACATTAAGTTCAATTGCAGTACAGCGTTAGAAAATTGCAGCGAAATGCAGGAAGATCTGCAGCGGATAGGCACTTGGTGCAGGGAGTAGCAACTAACCCTTAACATAGATCAGTGTTTTGTATTGCGAATACGTAGAAAGATGAATCCTTTATTGTATGATTATATGATAGCGGAACAAACACTGGTAACAGTTGCTTCTGTAAAATATCTGGGAGTATGCGTGCGGAACGATTTGAAGTGGAATGATCATATAAAATTAATTGTTGGTAAGGCGGGTGCCAGGTTGAGATTTATTGGGAGAGTCCTTAGAAAATGTAGTCCATCAACAAAGGAGGTGGTTTACAAAACACTCGTCCCGGGTTCCCGGTTCCCGGCGGGGTCAGGGATTTTCTCTGCCTCGTGATGACTCGGTGTTGTGTGATGTCCTTAGGTTAGTTGGGTTTAAGTAGTTCTAAGTTCTAGAGGACTGATGACCATAGCTGTTAAGTCCCATAGTGCTCAGAGCCATTTGAACAAAACACTCGTTCGGCCTATACTTGAGTATTGCTCATCAGTGTGGGATCCGTATCACGTCTGGTTGGCAGAGGAGATAGAGAAGATCCAAAGAAGAGCGGCGCGTTTCGTCACAGGGTTATTTGGTAAGCGTGATAGAGTTACGGGGATGTTTAGCAAACTCAAGTGGCAGACTCTGCAAGAGAGGCGCTCTGCATCGCGGTGTAGCTTGCTGTCCACTTTTCGAGAGGGTGCGTTTCTGGATGAGGTATCGAATGTATTGCTTCCCCCTACTTATACCTCCCGAGGAGACCACGAATGTAAAATTAGAGAGATTCGAGCGCGCACGGAGGATTTCCGGCAGTCGTTATTCCCGCGAACCATACGCGACTGGAACAGGAAAGGGAGGTAATGACAATGGCACGTAAAGTGCCCTCCGCCACACAGCGTTGGGTGGCTTGCGGAGTATAAATGTAGATGTAGATGTAGATTTACTGACTGAGCGTTACTGTGATCACTTGTGAAATTTCATAGCTGCTGACAATATAGAGAGAACAGAAATTTGAAAGGGTTTCGTTTTAAATACTTTTAAATGAATATCAGTGCTCGTAAATGCTGTATATTGTGAAGTATTGCTCCAGTAATAGTTTTAATCGATATATTATAACAAGTTTCAAGGTATTTTTTCTGCTCCCGTAGAGTTTAGTATTCAGAGGAATATTCATGTTACTCGGAACTGAATTGTGACAGACGCTTGGCATTAGTTGGAGTCTGATACTTTTAATTCTCTCTTCTTCCGCGGTTTTGCCGCTGCTGTACTGCTTGCTCACAAAAATGTCTTCTTTTAGCTAAGCTTCCACCACTACCTGAACCGCATTGCTTCATTACACTGTTTTTACAACAATTTTTAGAACAATACATTCACCACCGTAATTACTTCCTCTGTTATGTTGGTACGGATGCTAATATAAGCTGTAAAATGTAAATTGTGAATTTTTATTCCTCCAGTGATGGTCTCTTTGTTGCTGGTCAATGTTTCTACCCTAATTTTCAGTCGATTAACGTTTTGATATTGTTGTTCGTGAGTTTCATGAAATAAAAAATTTCAGCCATTTGTTTAAGATCCACTCCCAGTCATTACAATTCAGAAGGTTTGCTTTATTTAGCAAATGTATTACAAATTTTGAGTTACAGCCCTCCGAATACACAAATATGAGAAAAGTCACCTCATATTCTTCAAATCTCAGTACAAATATGACCACGGCAGTAGGTTTGGGTGCAGTCTACAAAACAGCCACAGAAAAAAGAGAAAATATATTCATATTCTCTTTCTCCCTTTGTGAGTGACGAAAATAATTCGGCAAAAGAGAGGTAGTTTCCTTGAGCAAGAGCCTAATCAACATACTAAACCAAAAAGTAATAGAATTACTTGAAACCGCGAAAATATGCGGATTGTGTTATGTTGCAGCAATGGGGATGTGTGTGATACGACACAGGCCTATTCCAACCTGAATGCCTTTATTGAATGCTGCAACCTTAACTTCAGTATTCCCATGCCTGTGAGATATGTTGATTAAAATTTCATCATTATACAAGCTTATTTTGAGTATCTCCAATACAGAAACAAGTCATTGCTACAGACAAAGAATAGTGTCAGTTAATGACGACAATTGGGCGTGTTTATAGTCATTGGAACATTTCGGGTGGTGATTGGAAGTCAGCATGCACACAAGAAGCACTAGTGCGGCTCATCGTGATCTATCTGACTTTGAGAAATGCCGAACCTTTGGCATGAGACTCATGGGGGCATCTTACCGCCACAGCGTACAGACTACTGGCTGTAGGCAATGACTGCAGAATAAGTGGCAACGAGACATACTCAGGACAACAGTGTGAAAATGAGTAGGCACAGGCATTCCTTAAGAAATACACTACAAGATGATCGTATGATTGTTTGATGCTCTCACGAAGAGACGGACGTCAACTGTTGAAACCTAGGCAAGGTGTCCACTGGAACCGTTGCAAACAGATTACTCGAAGCTGGGTTGAGACCTCGAGTTTCCGTGCGTTGTTTATCGCCAAATCCACACCACAAACAGCAGACTTGCATGATATAGAGCCAGAGTCAAATGGGCCAGCGGGTAATATTCTCTGGTGGTGTTTTACCATGTATCTCACTTCTTTCTGTGGCCATCAGATCAATTTCATTGTGTTCATAGGCGGTGTGGTGAAAGAGGTCAGAAAGCAGTTATTCTCTCGACCTTTCTATCTTCTGGGATGTAAATGTGGAAAGTTGTTGGATGTCACAACAGTATCGATCTGATAAGGAGGCTCACTGCTTGCTAGTAAAATGGTACACCCTGCTATCATACCCTTTATGACCAGGGTACCGAGTTACTCCAGCTGGATAATGCAATACTCCACTCTCAGTCTCTAATATTCTGCGTGGTGTCTAAGTCGTGTCTCCCTACCACTTTCGCGCAACGACGCTCTGAGCGTGTTTTTTGGGGAATTGATTAGTTTGAACCTGGGACCTATTGCTGGTAAGGAGACGTCAGACCAAAATGACATGTAGAGTTCAGAAGAGTTCAGTCAGAATAGCGATCATGCAATCAGATACTTAATGATTTCAGCGTCATCTCCACTGCACTCCCTGTAAAAGAATCTTAATACCAACTAAATTTAGTGGAAGAGGTTCAAGGCTTTCCTATTTTTAGTTAGCTGGTAAAATGACGTTGAAAAAGTAGTTAAGTTTACCATTGGAATTTTTATTCTACTCACAAAACATTGTTTATAAATTGCACTATTGATAAAAGGAAGTATTTTAATGCAGGATGATAAAAACCAACTGTGTTCAACAAAAATGTGAACGAATATTCCCTGAATGGGTTTCCAAGTTCTATAATGGATCGAAGGATGACCTATGCCATATCACATCTATAATCTAGGTTTAAATTAAGTTTCATAAAAGAGAAAACTGTCAAAAATGGTCTACAGCGACCCTCAATTATCTTTCATTACTTATTTAACTTGTCGTAAATTACAGTGGCTGATGTGGCTTCTCAATAGTTATATAACAGAAAAATCATTGCGTTTCAGATTTTAACTTCAAGTAGCAAATGTGAATACCATGAAGTTTAATTGATGATCGACACTAGTATTACGTAAAAAGGGGATGTAACAGATGAGACTTCTGCAGTTCTGAGTGAAGCCTTATGTGCTCTTACGCAGCATCGCGTGCGTTCATTACCTTGTTGGTGGTTAGGCAGCATCAGGGGCGGCGGGCGGCGCAGCTCCGCACACCTCACCGTCTCGGTAGCAACTCCTTCGAACTTCTCCTTACTACTGTTTACTGAAGTTGGTTTAAGAAAAAGGTATCTGGCTGTGTTTTCAACTGACCAATCAGCGTCTCAATGTTAACCTTAAGCTCTGCCTACAAAAATTCTGTCTATCCAATGAGAAACGTTATACTTTTTGTGATGGGGCAATGTTTTTTAATGTTTGCTATGTAACAGAGACCTGTACAGTCTCACACTAAAACTTGCAGCTGGTGTGGCCCTTTTAGTGTTATCGTAAGATCTGTACTGTTCTTCTGGAGGGCTCTAGCTTTTAACATGGGCTGGGGGATGCTCTTGGCGGTCGGCCGGCGATGTGGGTATCTCTTATTGTAGGGCCATCTAGCCTACACGGCTCTGCTCTTTGCTTCTGTTCTCGTTTCTCCCCTCGGAACTGCGTCTGTTTCACGGTGTGAAGGTATGACATGCATTTAGGCGTTCTTGTGTTAGTCTGTGGTATTCCATTTGCTCACTCGTTGATCGCATTACTTTGGTTAATTTAATGTCAGGATTTATTCGGAGCTATGTGACATATTGCCAGATTTGCTATCATGTCAGGGTTTTCATGGAAGGTGTGGATTTGCCTGACACCGAAGATGTTCACACCACAAACCCATTGAATAACTTATGGATTCTTGACTGGTCTATGCATTCTCCTGATTTTTTACCCGTAGAGCATTTCTGGAATGCGAATGTAAATTTCCTATCAGTCTCCAACCGGATAAATTCATAAACTGTAACTGCACATGTTTCAGTGACTGAGGGTAATCGCTACAATACCAAAACGAATAGGATGTTGACTCCACTTATTAGTAAGCAAATGGGAAGTCTTTTAAGGTACACATGCTGTGCCGTGGGCCGATCGATATGGTTGGAAGTGAAGGACACACTTTGTACGGCGCGATCACTGTGTAGACAGTTTTATTGTTCCGTGATACCAGTTTCAACAGTCTTATGATGCCATCATCTTATGTTATGGAACTTCTTATAAAACTGCCAAATTGACATGAAGTAAAGGCACAAAGTCACGCCACACATATGTACATCTTGATAAAAACCTATTTTATAAAGTGCAATACAGTTGATAAATGGCTGGCAGTAGATAAAACGCACACACTTGATAAAACCCTCGTACCATCCATACTTACTGGGTGAAAACATGACTGTCCGAAGCTTTTCGTCACTGCCTCTTCGATGGATCGATTGAACAGTAGGGGCGAAATACCACATACCCGTCTTACATTTTTCAATCCGACCACTACGATCTTGGATTCCAGTCTTATTGTCCTCTCATGGTTCTTGTGTGTATTGTATATCACCGATCTTTCCCTATAGTTTGTCCCTATTTTTACGTAGTGGAACGTTTTTCCAAGTCGACAAATCTTATGAACATGTCTTGTTTTTCTTCAGTCTTACTTCCATTATCAACCGCGTAAGAACTAAGTCTCTGGTACCTTCACCTTTCCTAAAGATATACTAATAGTCATCTAACAGATCTTCAATTTTCTTTTCCATTATTCTGTATATTACTCTTGTCAGTAACTTGGCTGCATGAGCTGTTCAGCTGATTGTGCGATAATTTTCGCACTTGTTGGCTCTCGCTACCTCCTGTATTGTGAGGATGATGTTTTTCCGGAAGTCTTATAGTATTTCGCCAGGCTCATACATTCTACACCCCAACATGAATAGTCGCTTAGTTGCCACTTCTCCAATGACTTTAGATATTCCGATGGAATGTTATCTACCCCTTCTGCCTTATTTGGCCTTGACCATCGGAAGCTTTATTAAATTCTGATTTCAATACCGGATCCCCCGTCCCTTCCATGTCGATTCCCGTCTCTTCTTCCTTAACATCTTCACACAAGTCCCTACCCTCATAGAGGCCTTCAGTGGACTCTTCCCATCTATCTGTTCTCTCATCTGCATTTAACAGTGGAATTTCTATTGCTTCCTTAATGTTATCGCTCATCGAAGGTTGTTTTGATTTTTCTGGGTGTTGAGTAAGTCCTTCCGACAGTAGTCCTTCCGACATTCATTTCTCCGATTTCTTCACATTTTCAACGGCCGTTTAGTCTTAATTTCCTTGTAGTTTCTATTTATTCCATTCCTAAGTGACTGGTATATTTGTGTTCCGGAATTCATGAATTTCCCTGAACATTTCTGTATTTCTTTCCTTCGTCGAACACCTGTAGTACTTCTTCTCTTACGCATGGTTTCTTCGCAGTTGCCTCTTTGTATTTATGTTTCTTTTCATCTTCTACGATTAACCCTTTTTGGAGATGACCATTCCTTTTCAACTGAGCTGCCTACTGAACTATTCATTTTCGCCGTATCCACAGCCTCAGAGAATTTCAAGTGTATTTCTTCATTCCTTAATTCTTCCGTATTTCACTTCATTGCGAACTGTTTCTTCCTGACTATTCTTTTAAACTTCAGCGTTCTCTTCATCATTACTTGATTATGATTTGAGTCTACTGACCATGATGACATCTAACTGGAATCTTCCCGTGTCTCCCGGCCTTTCTTCAAGTATATCTCTCTTGGGATTCTTGAATAGAGTATTCCCTATTACTAGCCGAAATTTATTGCAGAACTCAATTAATGTTTCTCCTCTCTCATTCCAACTATCAAATCCGCATTTGCCCGTAACCCTTTCTTCTAGTCCTTCCCCTACAACGGTAGTCCAAACCCCCATGACTGTTAGATTTTCGTTTACGTAGCATGTTACTGCTTCAGTGTGCTCATATACTTTATCTGTCCACTTTCTGCTTGTGACGTCGGCCAATATACCTGAAGCAAAAGGAGAACCGCACCGGAAATGACCGAGGAGAAGCCCTCGAACGATGGCGCGCCAGGTATATATAGTCTGCGGCCTCGAGCTCGGCTCCAGCCGCAACATTGCATCACGCTTTAGCTAACATTGGTTCGCCCACAGTTAGAGTATGCAGCCGTGGTCTCGGGGAAAGCCGCAGATGCTCACATTGTGACTCTGCAACGGATACAGAACCGCGCCCTGAAGACTGCTATGCATCTTCCGAGGCGCTTCACGACGCGCCAACTCCACGAGAACACCGGGATCCTGCCTCTCCGAGACAGGTTCCGCGCCATCGCCAGGAGGTTCTACGAGAAGACGGGACGCTCCCGCAACCGGCTCATCCGTGGACTGGGCCAACAACCTCATCACAGGCCAACCACGCGTTGGCCTGACCTGCAGAGGGATTAAGTTTTACTAATCCCTCAACAGAATGTGTCTCTCTCTTTTTCAGGTAAAACCAGACAGGACCTATCGACAAGAGTGTTAATATATATTTCTCTCTCTTTCAGGAACCGCAGGAATGACAAATTTTGTCTAGACTGCACCACCACGAGCCAAGGACAGGCTCGTCATTTTAGCGTCAGCGTCAGCGTCAGCGTCAGCTCGGCTCCAGTTCACCACCGGGAATGGAGGGTGCATCTTTGACAATGCCAACCACTTGTGCTGGCGAAACGTCAGTAAAACCATTAGATGAATGTCGGCCGAAGAACCCGAGACAGAAGGCAATAGGCATTTTGTCAACAAGTGGCCACGAATGTCTTAACAATGTAAGATAAGTAGTTGCCACAGCATCAAAAATAACTTGACGCAAAACCTACCGGCAGTCTACATATTAAGCGAAAATAGCATGCATAGCAAACACTAAGAATATTCACAACTAGTTTGTGACCTAGGCTGAAAAAAGTCGGAAAAAAGATATGATTGGTTTCCTTTACATCACTTAACAGGTCGGCATTACCACAGTGAAACAAATCATCAAGAAAGTCTAATCCTACTTAGGCAGGGCGAGTCCCCTACGTTCACAGCCGACAAATTCATACAATTTCACTGGGAGTATAAGGCAATACCTAACACGACCTATGTATAGATGCCAAACCGTCTAAATACTAAGACACAGATTTCTAATCAGTGGTTAAACTACACTCCTGGAAATTGAAATAAGAACACCGTGAATTCATTGTCCCAGGAAGGGGAAACTTTATTGACACATTCCTGGGGTCAGATACATCACATGATCACACTGACAGAACCACAGGCATATAGACACAGGCAACAGAGCATGCACAATGTCGGCACTAGTACAGTGTATATCCACCTTTCGCAGCAATGCAGGCTGCTATTCTCCCATGGAGACGATCGTAGAGATGCTGGATGTAGTCCTGTGGAACGGCTTGCCATGCCATTTCCACCTGGCGCCTCAGTTGGACCAGCGTTCGTGCTGGACGTGCAGACCGCGTGAGACGACGCTTCATCCAGTCCCAAACATGCTCAATGGGGGACAGATCCGGAGATCTTGCTGGCCAGGGTAGTTGACTTACACCTTCTAGAGCACGTTGGGTGGCACGGGATACATGCGGACGTGCATTGTCCTGTTGGAACAGCAAGTTCCCTTGCCGGTCTAGGAATGGTAGAACGATGGGTTCGATGACGGTTTGGATGTACCGTGCACTATTCAGTGTCCCCTCGACGATCACCAGTGGTGTACGACCAGTGTAGGAGATCGCTCCCCACACCATGATGCCGGGTGTTGGCCCTGTGTGCCTCGGTCATATGCAGTCCTGATTGTGGCGCTCACATGCACGGTGCCAAACACGCATACGACCATCATTGGCACCAAGGCAGAAGCGACTCTCATCGCTGAAGACGACTCGTCTCCATTCGTCCCTCCATTCACGCCTGTCGCGACACCACTGGAGGCGGGCTGCACGATGTTGGGGCGTGAGCGGAAGACGACCTAACGGTGTGCGGGACCGTAGCCCAGCTTCATGGAGACGGTTGCGAATGGTCCTCGCCGATACCCCAGGAGCAACAGTGTCCCTAATTTGCTGGGAAGTGGCGGTGCGGTCCCCTACGGCACTGCGTAGGATCCTACGGTCTTGGCGTGCATCCGTGCGTCGCTGCGGTCCGGTCCCAGGTCGACGGGCACGTGCACCTTCCGCCGACCACTGGCTACAACATCGATGTACTGTGGAGACCTCACGCCCCACGTGTTGAGCAATTCGGCGGTACGTCCACCCGGCCTCCCGCATGCCCACTATACGCCCTCGCTCAAAGTCCGTCAACTGCACATACGGTTCACGTCCACGCTGTCGCGGCATGCTACCAGTGTTAAAGACTGCGATGGAGCTCCGTATGCCACGGCAAACTGGCTGACACTGACGGCGGCGGTGCACAAATGCTGCGCAGCTAGCGCCATTCGACGGCCAACACCGCGGTTCCTGGTGTGTCCGCTGTGCCGTGCGTGTGATCATTGCTTGTACAGCCCTCTCGCAGTGTCCGGAGCAAGTATGGTGGGTCTGACACACCGGTGTCAATGTGTTCTTTTTTCCATTTCCAGGAGTGTATGTATTGACCGAAGCATGATCAAGAATGGGGTGTGCCTCTTTGTTTGGGCTCCTCTAGCCGTGCATTACAGTAATGTGGCACGGGGATTTCGGTGTGTACCAGTACTGCAGGTATCTACACTTTGTGATCAAAAGTATCCGGACACATGGCTGAAAATGATTTATAAGCTCGTGGCGCCCTCCATCGGTAATGCTGGAATTGAGTACGGTGTTGGCCAATCCTTAACTTCACTCCCGCAGGCATGCGTTCCATCAAGTGCTGGAATGTTTCTTGGGGAATGGCAGACCATTCTTCACGAAGTGCTTCCCTGAGGAGAGGTATCGATGTCGGTCGGTGAGACCTCGCACGAAGCAGGTGTTCCAAAACATCCCAAAGGTGTTCTATAGGATTCAGGTCAGGACTTTGTGCAGGCCAGTCCATTACAGGGATGTTATTGTCATGTAACCACTCTGTCAAAGGCCGTGCATTATGAACAGTTGCTCGATCGTGTTGAAAGATGCAGTTGACATCTCCGAATTGCTCTTCAATAGTGGGAAGCAAGAAGGGGTTAAAACATCAATGTAGGCCTGTGCTGTAATAGTGCAACGCAAAACAACAATGGCTGCAAGCTCCCTCCATGAAAAACACGACGAAACCATAACACCACTGCCTCCGAATTTTACTGTTGGCACTACACACGCCGGTAGATAATGTTCACCGGGCATTCGACATACCCAGACCCTGCCATCGGATCACCACATTGTGTGCCGTAATTCGTCACTCCACATAACGTTTTTCCACCGTTCAATCGTCCAATGTTTACGCTCCTTACACCTAGCGAGGCGTTGTTTGGCATTTACCGGCGTGATTTGTAGCTTATGAGCAGCCGCTTGACCATGAAATCCAAGTTTTCTCACCTCCCGCCTGTCGTAGTGCTTGCAGTGGATCCTGACGAAATTTGGAATTCCTGTGTGATGGTCTGGATAAATGTCTGCCTATTACACATAACGAACATCTTCAACTGTCGGCGGTCTCTGTACGCTTTTGTGCTGTACGTGTCCCTTCACGTTTCCACTTCACTATCACCTCGTTTCCACTTCACTATCACATCGGAAACATTGGGAACGAGGGATGTTTAGGAGTGTGGAAATCTCATGTAGAGACGTATGACACAAGTGACCCCAATCACCTGACCAAGTTCGAAGTCCGTGAGTTCCGCGTAGCTCCCAATTCTGCTCTCTCACCATGTCTAATGACTACTGAGATCGCTGAAATGGAGTGCCTGGCAGTAGGTGGCAGAACAATGCACCTAATACGAAAAACGTGTGTTTTTGGGGGTGTATCTCACAAAAAAATCTGTTTATTTTTTAGAGGCGACGGTTAGAACTTCACGAGTATTTCTCTCACGTGCATCTGATTCCGAAGAGCGAAGTGATTACGAGTAGAGTGTTAACTACATTCCGAATGGTTTTGTCGCTTATGTGCAGAGCGCCATTAAGCAGCTGTGAAAGATGTTAGCTGTAAAGTAGTGATCGCAAGCACTTTTGACAGAAGGAACCATTCAACACTTGCCGGGAGGTGTGTGACTACAGCATTGGAATTTCGGACTGTCATCAGCTAAGTTGATTTTACAGACTGCATTTGTGTGGCCATTTGTCCGCAGATGCTTTACAGTTCCTGAAGCCTTTTGGTACCGTCGTTAAAATTACAAGAAAATACGTGTTTTTCTCACCAGACGCGTTTCGCTTTATTGAGGTAAAGCATCGTCAGTGATGGTGATTTCTGTTTGGTTTCTAGCCTACACCAGGAAATGTTGCTGCTAGCATGTCTAGTGTCTTTCTTCATTAGACAATGATACCTATAGTCTAATTTTTCGCTGCTCTACAGAATTATGGATTTCTTAAGTTTTACAGAGCACACTTTTTCGTACACCACTGTTTACTGTGTACGAAAAAGAGTACAGTGTAAAATGTAAGAAATGCATAGTTCTGAAAAGCAGCGAAAATTAGACTATCTCAATAAAGCGAAACGTGTCTGGTGAGAAAAACACACATTTTTTGTTAGTTGAAACGACGGAAGGAAAATACCCTCTGGACCTAATTTTACAGATTTTACGTATAATTAAAGGACTCCGTGAGAGGAATTTTAAAGCTTAAGGATCACATCAGTTCGTTTACAGTTAGATGAAACACAGTTTGCTGATATCTGATCGCCTTCAACATGAAGTTTAAGTCGTTCTATAAAACAGCATTACAGTCTTCAAGCTGCGCCAACATCATGCAACTCGCATTCAGGTTAACGGGCTCTCTACGTTAGGTATAATACTTGTGTGAATGCTGAGATAAGATAAGCATGAGCAATGTTGCAGCCTGTTTGTAATTTCAAGCTTTCCTGGTGACCTTCTGCAGCTCAGTAATCATGTATGAACGGGGAAATATATTTTGGTCTTACAGTGTTGTTTACAGAGTTGACGGATCAATTGGTTCGTGTTTCATAAATGAAAATAAAACTGCTCTGCATATTTGAAGTCTTACGGAATCGGATATTTGAACATTTAATTACAATATGAAAAGTAGTACCGGAGAAATTTCCATTGCACTTTAGCGAAGCTGATAATATTACGGAGTGAGCGTATCTAATTAAAAAAAAAACTGAGCTGAGGCGTATGCTCCATTGAATCAGTACTTTGATCTTTAGGGATATGCAGAACTTTTATTCTCGGATGCAAATGTTTTCTTCAAACAGAGCTTTCTCCGAGGAACCTGAGAGTTAACTTATTTGTACAGCGTTTATAACTGGAAAAATAAGTGTTCTTTGACCTAAAATTTTCCTTAACTATGAAAGAAGAACATGATTTAATCGTTTCCAAAAGTACCTAGAAATTCTCCTCCATACGCATATGTCGAAAGGTATCAGGTAATGAGTTTCTAACAATTCTCTTCTCAGTAATACTTTAGGATTTACGCTACTAAAGGAGTCCGTAGCGTCACAGAAGAGTTACCACGATCTACTCAGAACAGACGCATAACATTTCGATTCATTCAACTCGCTCAGACTCACAACATATGCGATGTACGTAGATAGAACTAGTTTCAATATCTTAAGGAAGAGCTCCAATATGTCTTCATTTTAGTTTCATTTGAGGGAACAATGTTTCAAGAACATATACGTGAAGCTTACGAAACTATAAACAACTTACCGGATTTTCGATATGCGGAACAATATCTCATTATTAAAGACTATACATAAATATAATATTAAAATATATATTTTCATTATCTCTTAAATAAAACTCTTTCGGACACTTCCAGCACAAGATAATTTGAATGAAATGTGACGCAAGCAATACAGAGGAGCCATGTAGGCCTATATATGAACATGGTGTCACCAATATTGCAGCAGCCGCCATATGTTTACCAAATTGCACAAAGGATGTACGTTGCAACAGCGTCGCAATGAGATCCGCGGTCATTTACCAGCTATAACAAGGAATGTGTCTGATGAGAAGAAACACCTCCAATTTACTATTTGATAACAGATAGTAGTAAGGCTATGGTGCTTCTGGCCATGGTTTATAAGCTTAGTGACGTACCGTCCTTACTACTGTCCCCATGACGTCACCAAACGCCCAGATTGCCTAAATTTAGGAGCATGGCTGCGGTATGCCGCTACACACACACACACACACACACACACACACAAACACACACACACATGTACATGCACACTACATGCTATAAGGTGCGCTTGTTTGTTTGTTGCAGCCGTGCCTCATCGTTTTGGTCTCGTAGGTCTATTTCTGATTCCCTGCTCCGCAATATTTGTTCCCGTAGTTTGATTTACGACCCGCAAAGATGCGAAAACAGTTAGTCCTTCGCAGCCAATAGCTCTGCTAGGTCAGTCTGCCGTCCTTGCTTGGCCATCTTTGTTTTTGTTAATCAGTCTATAGACCATTGCTCCGTCATCTTTGTTCTCATAGTTCGATCAATGATTCAGCATATTTTTTCTTGTAGTTCATCTCGCACCCCTTACATCTCTCACCCCCTGCTCCACCATCTTTTTTCTTGTAGAAATGAATTTACACTACGTAAATTGCCGGAAGGCTGTAGTTTGTAGTTCAAGGCTAATGCAAGCTTCTGAAGCTTCTGCTGCCTGATAACGGTCTTGCCTTTATTTGGGGACAGTACCCGCCATTGCAAATAATATTCAAGGAATGGTGGAGACCATTGGCTGTCATCACCGGATGTTTTTAGGAGTTTTTCAGCAATGATTCATTTCACCAAACAATGTTTTATGGGGAATATTATATTGCATCATGTTCTACACTAGAAAACTGCAGCTGATGTTACTGAATGGCTGGTATAGGTCTTCATTACTTTCAATTTTAGGTCCACCTGAGGTCATGTTCCACTGGTGATACACTGAACGAACTGTCGTCACCTGGTGTGTTTTAGAAGATTCTTAGTAATGGTTCAGCTCAGAAAACACCATTTTAGGGAAGAAGAACGTAATGCATCATATATATACTATAATAAACAAGATATGAATGCTCTCAACTACCGTCTTTCGGCTATTCTTCAGAAAAAAGGGCAGTCTGGCTGCTTCTCATAACTACAACTTACAAAATAAATACATCATCATCGTCTTCAAGAACAATGGATTGTTGCCTGTTCCACTTCAGAAGTGTTCATGTCATTTGTTTAAGGAATGTCCTACGTTTCTCTTTCCTAATGGGTTATTTAGTATTGGAGCGTTAGTTACCTTATTATTAGACATTCGTTGCACATTGTAATTGAATAGAGCAAATAAATAAAGAGACAGGCAGTTTAATGTTAGGTGCTGTGTGTTGAAAACAGGCGTTTGAGTACAGATCTGGAGAAATCGGCTTGTCAGCTTTGGCAAGGGCGACTAACAATCACAATAGCAATTTTGGAAAAAGATGGTGGGATGCACCGTGGTGATATTTCTCCAATAAGCTGGTACCCAGACTCATTTGATGGGGCAGGCATGGTCCAGGTTACCGAACCGCCTAAAAGATATCTACGGGGAAACGAAATCAACGAATTACAGCCCGGCATTTCAGTTTAGCTGTTTTGCTGTAAATAACGAATGAAGTACTCAAGATAACAAATAAAGTACTCAAGACGTATTGGCAAAGAGGATTTGTCTCCTTCCAGGTCATCTGGGCAGATTAATTACTTTTAACATCTGTAAGTACTGTAAAAATAATATTTACAGGTAAAATAGTATGGAGGGAGGCACCAGTTCCTGATCGGCTGACATAAACACTCGTTGTGCAAGCAGATCTGGAGACAATGCTGCTTGAAAAATGACACTTGTTGCTGGACCATAACGAGCGTCGTTCGCTACAGACTTCGTCACTGAATGATATGAGCAGTGATGTATAACATTGCTGAAATGATATAAACGTTTTCTGAGTATCGTCCCGCGTTATAATGTAAAAAACTATGCGAGAGAAACCAACGTTTCGGGACACCGTTACACAGACGTTCTTCTGGGTCTCAACCCAAAGAAGACCTCTGTAACCGGTTATTGCATTATAACGCCGTACGATACTCATATTTACAGGTAAACAATTTTTTTATGTATAATTTAATGTCATGAACGCCTTTGGATATTTTGTATTCTGCAAGTGCTTAAGCAGGTGCCAACTTTCCATTAGTATGTAAGATAAATCGTGATCTTTTATGAGCCAAGAAACACAGCTCTTGAAGATTTAGACATACACAAAAAGAACTGATACAGTGTAGTACAGAAGATGTCTGAAAGAAATATATAATGAGACGAGCAGAAATGACACTTTTATTCAAAAACAGAAATTACAGTGAAGTCACGGCGATTCATGATGACCCTGGACAGCGTGATTGACAACTGTTGGATGGTTGTTGGTAATGTGGACATGCTACAGTATATCTCCACGAAGCGTCCCACATGATTTTGATGGGATTTAATTTACAGAAATGGGCAGAATAGTCCATTATAATACTAGTATCCTCTCGCTCCGAGAGCTACGCCCCCTGTGCTGATTCATACAGTTTTGCATGAATGAAGTCAAGGCCAAATGCACCCCTCAAAAGACACACATGGGAAAGCAGTACGTTGTCACAATAACACCGACCACATCGTGTTCAAAGAGTTGGAGGTCGGTATACCGATGCAGCATTATCCTCCCCCACATTGTAACACCTTGACCACCAAAATGATCATGTTCTACAATGTTGGACATACTCTCATGCAGATACTGTTTTGTGTTTAACAGTGTTTTGTAAAATGTCTCCTAGAGGCAGTAAGACCTCACCGAAGTTGACTTGTGAACAGGTAAACCTTGCAGAGAATCAAGACCAAGGTAAGATTATAAATTTTTTTCTGTTTGCATATAGTTCCAATTCTTTACCTGGAATCTATGTGGGAATTGTTAAAATGGACTCCTTCAAAGAAGGGATTAGTATTATAACAAACTGTCAGTTGGTGATTCACTTGCAACCTTTTCCCTTGCCTGTGATTTAATTGGGAACGACCGTTGGTTGGTCAGTCAGTCGTCTCAGCAGACGAAATGTGTTCGGTCCTTTACCTGTTTCCGGGTTCAGGGTGCTCCTGATTACTTGCAGTTCCCCCCCGTTACTGTACAATCACTGGTTTTAGTATAGCTTGAGTTGCTTATGATATCGTTTTTTGGTGGATCTGTCAAGGGATTCAACTAATAGGAGTCCTAGTGAGATAGACAGGGCAATTATTGCGCCCTGTTGTTAAACTATTTTTTTAAAATTGGGTTTTAATGTTACATTGGCCATCAAATGGGGTGTCCATTAGCCCTAGCCACACAGGGAGACAGCTGTCATGTAGCGGACTCTGTGGACTATTGATGAATGCCCAATACTAGTAAAGCCGAGGGTTTGTATCTAGTAAAATTTTTGAATGAGCAGGTAGTCTTAACGGCGTCCGAGTACTGGACTTGTGGAGACAAATTATTGTAATTACCTTGGATTAATCTTGTATTTAAATATTACCCACTTGTTTAATTTTTTGTCAGTACATATATTTTCAGAGTTCTGGGGACAAATAATAGTTTTCATAGCAGTAATTTTTAATTATATCTTAGGCTCAAGTGAAGAATCATTCTTGTGTTTTACGTGGTTACTGTGTAAGTTGATGTAACACTAACAGCACGTTGTCAGTTTTGCAGACTGGTGGTTAGCCATATTGTATGCTGACCCAGTTCCTGGTTGTCCGACCGGCTAACAAATTTTTCCGGTGTGCCTCACCAGCCAGCCGACTTGACGACGCGAAGAAGGCGCGGCTCTGGGTAGAGGCCGATCCTTGGACCTCACTGGGCCGCTATTCCGCGCCGAGTTGCGGTTGCGGATCCTTGGTCACTTAAGTCAAGCTCTTATGTCTACTGCGACTTTGTGTCCTTGGGATCTTCTTAAATTTCCTTTCCTCGTTAAATGTGCCATTGCCTGCCTTCCCCTCCCGTTAATCAAGCCCCAAAATTGTGCATATATGAAGGTTTCAGACTAAAGCCATCAAAAGTCACTAAACTTCAACAAGTTAAACTCTACTGCAAGTTTAGTTCATCATAAAAAACATTTAATCCCCTGCAGGCTTGTTTGCTGTCTGTGTTTACGATCGTTAAATTCCTAGTAGCAAACACAGTGGCCTAGTTGTTTCGTTGTGGTGCATTTACTCTCTTAAATTTGGATGAATTGTAAAATATCTTGATCTATTTCTGTTAAAGTTTTTCTACTTTTCTGAAGGGAATATTTCTAAGAATTCTGCGCCTCTGTATATCTCTTGACCTCGTTGTAATATTTAAAAATATCGAGGCAATTTCTAAGCCTTCTGGTGCTTGGTGATTAATGATTTTGTTGCAAATTGTTTTAAGAGAGAAATTTTAAGTAAATTCTAAGCCTTCTGGCTCTCTGTGATTATTGACGTTGATCTTGTTGCTCTTTAAAAAAATGGATAAATTTTAAATCAAATTTTTAAGGCCTGCTGCTGCTCGGTGATTAATGGTTGTTGTTAACTGGCTTCTCACTTCGTTCCATTGTAAAGGAAGATTTTAAATACTTTCACGAAATAAATCTAGAGGTTGTCAACCACAAATGATGCTGAACTTGGAGCTTGGCCCTTCCATAAATTTCTGCCGCCACCAATGAAAGAACATTTCAGTGATAGCTGCAGAGGGCGGTTGCTCCATTGTGTGAAAGGGGAGGGGGGCGGGAGAGCTTGGATTCCCCTTGTTGACATCACTTGTGGTTTCATTGAATTATGTTTTTGGTTAATATTCTTGTGTAATATTTGGTGCTGTTTTGTAGAGGCATATTAGAGAAGATGCATCCCAGAAGACGCTTTAGCCTGGCCCGTTTAAAAATGGACTAGATTGACTATGAGCTTAAGTTAACGGCGGCAACTAATAGGTGACGGCGTTGCTGAGTTAATAGCGACGCTGCGAGCGTCCTTGGACAGCCTGATTCATACATTTTCCGCCCCGAGTGGTGAAGTAGGTGCAGTGCTCTCTACGAGTTCTGGTACTCCCAGTGAGCTTTGTCGCAATATGCAATTTCTTAAAGGGATCAGCAAAGTAGCAAGCAGATGGAGTGAGTTCAGGCTCAACTTTTCCATCGGGAGAGCCGTATCTCTGTCTGGAGGCACCTGCCTCTTACCACGGAGCAACATGACATGGTTAGTCAGTTGTTTACTCGCGTCAAGGATTTACAAATAGCCACTGGCTAGAAGGAGAGAGGAGTGGTACAGAGAGGGGTGGCGCCACCGGGACTTGTCAGGTGAGGCAGGTCAGCATTTCTCCGTAAACGTGTGCCATAAGGACGCTTCATACGACTGTCCTACAGAAACGTGGCTTGCGAATACGCGTAAACTCAATCGGATATGTCCAGTATATATTTTATTGGACGACGTGCTTTTCTCGGTGACTGCGGGATATTCTTTGCTCTTGCCAGTAGTCCTCGAGTGTCTTTACCCGATGTCTGATGATGCTCCTGTGAGAGTAAAACGTGTCCATATTAGATAAAAAGAAAAACGATTTGCAACCGTGACTGACTATTCTTTTTTGAATCTTTTATTTCAGTTATTGCTTCTCCGACGTAAGTACTGAACAGTAGGGGCGAAACGCTGGATCCTCTCTTAAACCCTTTTAAGCCCGAGGACTTCGTTCTTAGCGGTCCAGTGTTATTGTTTACTCCTGGTTCTTGTGCATTTTGTATGTCGTCTGTCTTTCACTGTACCTACTTAAATTTTTCTCAGAGTTATAACCGATACTGAATGGATTTATTAGCACAAAAAATTTGATGTTTTTTAAAGTACAATAAAGAGGATGTATTTCGATATACGGAGTACAAAACGTGCGCCTAGGGTCGGAAGTTAGCAAGTTTAGGACAGTCTAGGAAGTCGAACAATTAATTAAAATGGGCAACGGAAGGGGGAGCGGTTCATGTTAACTTACTTTGGTGTCCGGTCGTGAAAAGCAGAGCCAGAGGCTCTGCCTTCCGGAAAGAGGTCTGTTCTGCTCGAGGTCTGGATTACAAGAGAGACAAGCAAGTGTGTTCTGCACGGCAGGACGCTCCGACGTCCACACACGTGATCGGTATCCCGCGCACGCTATTGGCTAAAATCAATGGCGTGAATTCGCTAGCAGTTTCAGCAGAGGGCTCAGGCGTCTCCTGTCAGCAGCTTTTACTGAACAGAACAGCCTCGGTTTTGAAAGACAAGCGACTTGTGTCACGTAGACACGGCGTGAATTACTCTGTGAGAAAACTTGTAAGGATTCCACTGGGTCTTTGAAATAAATTTCTTAAACCAATTCCCTAAAATACCCCTTGACTGGCTGCCATCCTGTACATTCCCTTCCCCCTTCCAGAGAAGTGGTGACAAACATTGTTTACAAAAGGGCGTCGCTCACTCCCCGGAAAGACGGTTCGCCGTAGTAGGGGCCTTAATATTATGGGAGGGATCTATTACAATATTTCGTTTAGTTTTTGTAAATGGAAGGGGATTTACATGCAGTCAAGTTTATCACATTTCATAAGTAAGAAAATAGTAAAATATTAACTTGTTCAACTTACAATACAATATCTCCTGTAATAGTTGAAATCATCTGTCCATATAATTAAGTCTTAAAACAAACGAAGTTAAAACGATGCCATAATGCTTCACAAAATAGGAATGAACTATCATGGTTTCTTTCAGTTTGAGGGAAAAATCTGCTATTATAACAAAATACTTAATTCTATGGCAATCAAGATATTTGGGTAAAAAAGATAATAAATTGACTTATTGCAGATCATTAACACCTAGCTTGGGTTACAACTGGGTTAAGTACATTTGAAGAAGAGTGATAACAAATGTAAAATCTTAGTACACCCTCCATTTATTAGTTACAGGTAATTGTTATATAAAGTTCCACGGGCTACAACATATACTGACAAAACACTGGAATTAAGGATGAAATCAGAGAACTGCCATATGGCATGAAATAAGCTTGTAAAACAAAGTTACAGGCATGGAGAACACAAAGGCAAAACTCTACAAACGTGTGTCCATAGTGACAAAACAATTAACAATATTCTCGTCCTATTCATAAAACTTCATATAAAGGACGGGAAAAAATGCAGTGAGTTTTTAATCAGTTCACAAAATACGAAAAGTTTCACATCTGGATTGTGGTTCTGTGCGACACAAGCCCACGCACAGTTTGTAAACAAACTTTGATTGACAGGAGAAGAGAAAGTGCCTTGTCCGACGGGAAAGTGTGACGTCGACTATCTTGCACTATTTTACATTGTCAAATGCTTTTTCTAGATCGACAAATCCTATAAGCGTATCTTGTCAGAAGGTCTCTCTGGTGCCTTTAACATTGTTAAAGCCAAACTGATCGTCATATAACTCATCCTCTATTTTATCTTCCATTCTTCTGTACATTATTATTGCCAGCAGCTTGGATGCAAGAAATTTTAAACTTTTTGTGCGAGATTTTTCTTATCTATCTACCCTTGCTATCGTCGGAATAGAGTGGATGATATTTTTCGGAAAGTATGATGGTTCGCCGGGCAGTCTCACAGATTCTATACAGTGTGTTTGTTACTCGATGATAAAGTGAGCACTGTAGTACAGGATGGGAACCTGTGTGAGCCTCGAAAGTAAGACAACAAAATGGTTCAAATGGCTCTGAGAACTATGCGACTTAACTTCTGAGGTAATCAGTCGCCTAGAACTTAGAACTAATTAAACCTAACTAACATAAGGACATCACACACATCCATGCCCGAGGCAGGATTCGAACCTGCGACCGTAGCGGTCACTCGGCTCCAGACTGTAGCGCCTAGAACCGCACGGCCACTACAGTAAGACTACAACCATTCACCATCTTGTACAGTGTAAATTCATTGGCCACATGGAATGAACTACACGAACAAAGATAACAGAACAAGTAGTCAAACTACGAGAGGAAGAATGGCGGAACAGGGTTCAGAGATTAAACTAGCAAAGCACATTGGTGTAGAGGTGGCGTCAATGATTAGTAAGCAAAACGTCCTCGGATCCGCATTCGAATACAGCCACTGCTTAAATTTTGAATAAGTCATCGGCGGTGTCAGGCGAAGTCTTCCGGTATCTAAAAGTCGGGGCGTGGAATGTCAGAAGTTTGAATGTGGTAGGAAAGCAAGAAAATCTGAAAAGGGCAATGCTAACAATACATAAAAATAGTGAGGGGTCAGTGAAGTGAAATGGAAATCTGAAAAGAGAATTGCTAAGGCTCAGACTAGAAATAGTAGTGTTCAATGACGTGAAACGGAAAGAAGACAAGGATTTCTGCTCAGATGATAATAGGGTAATAGCAACAGAAGCAGGAAATAGTATAACTTAAGTAGGATTCGTGCTGAATAGGAAGATTTGCCAGAAAGTGACTTACTTTGAACAGTTTAGTGACGGAGCTGTTATCGTCAGAATCGACAGTAAGCCAACACCGACAACGATAGTGCAATATACATGCCCACGTAGCAAGCCAAAGGTGAAGTGGTAGAGAATGTATGACGAAACTGATCGGGAAATTCGTTACAGAAATGATGTTGAAAATCTAGTAGTCATGGGGATTGGAACGCCATTGTAAAGGAAGACGTAGAGGAAAGGTTTATGGGAGAATATGGGCTTGGTACTACGAATGAGAGGAGAGAGAGACTGAGTTCTGCAACAAACTTCAGCTGCTAATAGCGAATACTCTGTTCAAGAATCACAAGAGAAGGGGGTATACTTGGAACAGGCCAGAGATGCGAAAGATTTCAATTAGATTACATCATGGTCAGGCAGAGATTCCGAAATCAGATACTAGATTGAAAGGGATGCCCAGCAGCACATACGGAGTCGGATCACAGTTCAGTAGCTATGAAGAGTAGGATAAGGTTTAAGAGAATAGTCAGGAAGAATCAGTCGACAAAGAATGGAAACGGAAATGCTAAGGAATGAAAAGATACGCTTGAAGTTCTCAGAGGATACAGATACTGCGACAAGGGATAACTCAGTAGCCAGTTCAGCTGAAGAGGAATGGACATTTCTAAAAAGGGAAATCACGTAAGTTGGAAAGAACACATATTTACGCAGAAGGTAGCCGCGAGGAAACCACAGGTTTCAGAAGAAATATTTCAGTTGGTCGATGAAAGAAGGAAGTACAAAACTGTTAGGGCACTTCAGGGCTATAGAAATGCAAGTCACGTAGGAATGAAATAAATGGGAAGTGAAAGGAAGCTGAGTCGAAAGGCCTGCATGAAAAATGTGAAGAAATCTAAAAAGAAATGACTGTCGGAAGTATTGGCTCAGCATATAGAAAAGTCAAAATAACCTGCGGCGAAATTGAAAACCAGCTTGGTAACATTATGTGTGTGATGGAAATTTCACTGTTAAATGCAGAGGAGAGAGGAGATGGGTGGGAAGACTTCACTGAAGGCCTCTATGAGAGGGAAGTTTTGCCCTATGACGTGATAGAAGAAGAAACACGAGTCGATATAGAAGAGATAAGGGATCCAGTGTTATAATCAAAATTTAAAAGAACTTTGGAAGACTTAAGATCGAGTAAGACAGAAGGTACAGATAAAATTCCATCAGAATTTCTAAAATGATGGGGGGGGGGGGGGGGAGGGGGGAGTGGCTGTAGACCGGCAAAAAGGGTTCGACAGTATCAGATGGTGGAACATGTTTGGAATTCTATGAAAAATAGGGGTAAGACATAGGAAAAGACGGGTAATATACAATATGTCAACAACCAAGAGTGGGCCACCAAGAACGTGGTGTTTGGACTAAAGGGTGCAGTCTTCCGCCCCTACTGTCCATCTATACATCGAAGAAGCAATGGCGGACATAAAAGAAAGACTGAAGAGTGGAATTAAAATTCAAGGTGAAAAGATATCAATGATAATATTAGCTCATGGCATTGCTATCCTCAGTGACAGTGAAGAATTGCCGGATGTGTTCAGTGGAATGAACAGTCTAATGAGTCTAGAATACAGATTGAGAGTAAACATCAACCTATAAGACAAATTTCAATCCGGATTCCGTAAACACCACAGCACAAACAATGCTCTAATTAAAGTAACTGATGACCTGAAATATGCTATCAACAGACGAAAAGCAACAATATTGACGGTACTACTCGTAGACTTGAGCAAAGCTTTTGACACTGTTAACTTTATATACGAAGACAGTAACTGTTCTCGAAAGAAGAGATACTGTTGATGACCGTGCAGCTTTTCCCTGGAATAAATGATGATTAACTGAAACCCTCAGCTGCCGACAGGTGTTGTTGATATAACTTGATGTGGACAGCTGAAAATGTGTGCCCCGACGGGTACTAGAACCCGGGATCTCCTGCTTACATGGCAGACGCTCCATCCATCTGAGCCAACGAGGACACAGACGAATAGCGCGACTGCAGGGACTTATTCCTTACACGCTTCCCGTGAGACTCACATTCCCAACTGTCCACAATTCTACATATGTAATGTACCTTATAGACGTTTGCCCATCCACTCATCCCGGGTTCGAGTCCCGGTCGGGGCACTCATTTTCAGCTGTCCACATCTAGGTATATCAACAACACCTGTCGGCAGCTGAGGGTTTCAGTTAATCATCATTTATTCCAGGGAAAAGTTGCACGGTCATCAACAGTATCTCTTCTTTCGAGAACAGTTACTGTCTTCGTATACATAGTTAAAAGGCTACCCAGCCATTGACCTTCGTCTGTGCGAATGCGCACAGGTTGCCCAAACTCTTACGGAAATCGCCAAAGTATGCGCGAGTAATGAGCGGATGGGCAAATGTCTACAAGGTACATTACATATGTAGAATTGTGGACAGTTGGGAATGTGAGTCTCACGGGAAGCGTGCAAGGGATAAGTCCCTGCAGTCGCGCTATTCGTCTGTGTCTTCGGTGGCTCAGATGGATAGAGCGTCTGCCATGTAAGCAGGAGATCCCGGGTTCGAGTCCCGGTCAGGGCACACATTTTCAGCTGCCCACATCGAGGTATATCAGCAACACCTGTTGGCAGCTGAGGGTTTCAGTTTATCATCATTTATACTGTTAACTTTGACATATTTTCAGAAACGTGTGACAGCTTAATTTCTGTGATGGTGCTATGAAGTGATTTGAAAGCTACTTAAAAGACAGACAGCAGTGTGTTGTCTGTGTAAATGAAGAATCTTCTTGGAAACATGTCTCCTCTGGAGTGCCACAAGGATCGGTCTTAGGGCCACTTTTGTTTTCTTGTCAATGATATTTCGTCGGCTCTGTCCTCCTGTAAATATCATTTCTATGCCAATGTCCTCCAGCTTTACCTAAGCGTCAGACCTGAGGATATAAACACTGCAGTCGCTCAGATGAATGATGATCTGTCTTCAGTGGTGACATGGGCGAAAAACCTGGGGCTTAAACTAAATGACAAGAAGACTCAAGTAATCTTAATAGTTAATCAGAAATTAATAATTTCAGATTTCCGCGAGCGGCTGCCTCCTATCCTGCTCGACGGTATTCCAATACCATATCAGGAAACAGTTAAGAACTTGGGTGTAACTTTGGATGAGTATCTCAAATGGGCAGAGAATAGAGTCGCAGTGTGCCGGAAGCCGTCCGCTTGTCTCTATACTCTCAAAAACTTTCGGAACGTATTTCCACAGGACGTGAAACGCCAGCTCGTGCAAGTACTCTTTCTACCGAACCTCACTATTGTGATGTAATTCAACAAGGCATGAGTAGTGAAAACAAAAGACGGTTAGAAATAACCCTGAATGCCTGTGTGCGTTACACCTGCAACATTCGCCGATATGATCACGTTAGTGCTTCATACTCCCAGCTAGGGTGACTGCGGCCGGACAAATTGCGACTACCACAATCTATGTTTACTTCACCGGTTCCTCGTCGCGCAAGCACCCCAGTACCCTGCCTCAGAGATTAAACACCTTTCATGCCACCATAATCGAAACACGAGGTCACTGTTGTTTGGTATCCTAACTGTGCCCACTCACAAAACAATAACATTTGCAAACTCCTTCTCAGTTGCCACTGTCCGCCTCTGGAACAAACTGCCCCTACCTTGTGCAAAACTCAATCCCCTGCGGCTTTGATGAAGAAATTGAAGCATTTCCTACTGTCATCCACATAACGTTTTCGACGAAATGAATGTACAAAGCCAATCCTATCCTCTGTCAAATAGCACAGCTAGTGTCTCCTGCCTTTCTCCTTTCTCTTTTTCCTCTTCATCTATATGCATTAGCCACGTAATCTTCTTTTCCTTTATATTTCCTTAACTGTGTTTCATCATATCTCTATTCTCCTCCGCCCTTCACCATTAGTCCCCTCATATCCCCCGCTGCTAACACTCATATCCAAAAACTCTCTATCATAATGTCTAATTATAGCAGTAATTATCATCTACGAATATAAACTGTATGTTTATGTACTTTTCCAAGTGTACCTTTGTAATTGTTTATTTCACTTTTGTACTAGATGTAGTTTAACATGCCTATTAAAACCTATGAAAGCATAGTAAGTAGAATGCCTGGTTAGATGTAAGAGAGGGCCTGCTGGCCCTAATCTTGCCAGTAAAATAAATAAATAAATAAATCTAAGAAAGACGAAAGTAATGAGAAGTACTAGAATTGAGAACAGTGAGAAAATATGAGACTGGTGATCACGAAGTAGATGAAGTTAAGGAACTCTGCTACCTTGACAGCGAAGAAACGCATGACGGACGGAACAAGGAGGAGAAAAAGCATACTACTACTACTGGAAAAAAGGGCATTTGTGACCAAGATAAGTCTAGTAGCATCAAAGATAAGCCTTAATTGGAGGAAGAAATTTCTGGGAATGTACGTTTGGAGCACAGCATAGTATGACAGTGAAACATGGAAAAGAAGAGACTCGAAGCATTAGAGATATGGTGCTGTAGAAGAATGTTGAAAATTAGGTGGACTTATAAGGGAAGGAATGAGGAGGTTCTACGCAGATTTGGCGAGGGAAGAAACATATGAGAACACCGTCAAGAAGAACGGATACGATGGTAAGAAATCTGTTAAGACATCAGGGAATTCCTTGGTACTAGAGGGAGTCGTAGAGGGTAAAACCTTAGATTAAGACAGATTGGAATACATCCTGCAAATAATGGAGGACGTAGCTTGCAAGCAAGTACTACTCTAAGGTAATGAGGGTGTCACAGGAGAGAAATTCGTGGCCTTTCGTAGGAAGCCAGTCGGAAGACTGATGACTTTAAAAAAAATCATGGTTTAACACAGAATTATGTATGTATCTAGCGCGTCAAAACGCCGTCGATCGCCTATTTGGTTTCATTTTGAAACGGAGAGCTAGTTTTATAAAAGGTACATTCGAAGAGAAACGAGTCGAAGGAAACCGCTGAAGTGATCATAATGCCGTTGCCTAGGGAAGGATGTGTGATCCCTTTAAGAGCGGTGAGGACACAGAGACTAGTGGTGCATGGCCGTACAACCGTGTACACTTCGACGTTACACTACGATAGCGCTAAAAACAGAGAAATGGGGGCTTTACAAGAGCAACACTGGCGGGAGCGCAAGGAACGGAAGTTCATCAATGAATGGCGCAACTGTACAGAGAGCACTGCACGTACGTTGAAACGTCAAGGCGTGGCACACGCGATTCAGGAAAGGATGAGTGTCGCTGGCCGGTAACTCACCATTTGAAATGACACATGGCACTACCGACACGATTGTCTAACAGGTGGATGCCCTCATTATCGAAAACCGGTGAGTTACTGTAGCAGCTACAGCCGCAGCTGTATTAACCATTGGCATTTCAACGGACATGCAGCGCTCTCCATACACTTATGCCATTCTCTGATGAATTTCCGTTCCCTGCACTGCTTCCTCAATAAGAAATCGCACACGCCCCTTTACTCTCCTTTTCGATCCTTATTATATCAGTTTTGAGTACTACTGACGGCAGTGGACGGTCGTCGCATGCACAAGCTCGCTCGTCATCACATGGGTTTGCTCGCATGTCCCTTTAGCGGCGAGTTTGGATCCTCAGCGCCCTTATGGGTTCCTCCGTAGGTAATGGCATTACGACCCTTCATTTTACAGCCTCCTGCTCGTTTGTCTTTGCGTGCGTCTTATTCCTAACCTATTATTACATTTTCTGGTTAAATTTTCTACTTATCTGTAACACAACAAAAAATTATAGCCCTAAATCGAGGAGAGAAAACATGCTAGCGGTTCTTAGGAGAGAAGAACAGTGTTGACAAAGCACGCTATTTTAGTATTGTTTCGTGATAACAGCCTACTTATCAGTAGTAGAAATTACGAAAATATAATTTTGCTATAACGAACTGCTCTACCAGGCCGTGGTAGCCCAAAATATGTCATCCGCCCGCCGTGTCATCCTCTGTCGTGCGGCGCCATGCAGATGCTGTCGTTTTGCCGACTTTACAGATCTTCGAGCCTCTACTTCTCAATCAAGGAGCTCCGCAATTAACATCACGAGGCTGAGTGTACCCCGTACCAGTCATCCCACCAAGGAAAAATACTTGGCAGTACTGGGAATCGAACCCGGTCCTCCGTGTGGCAGCCAACCACGCTGACTACCCTGTTACGGAGGAGGACCTAGTTTTGCTACACGGTTGCTTAAATCGCACACCAGAGTTTGCCTGTCCTCAAAATGGGAAACTCTATGACATTACTCTCATCACTAACACTCATGCCTGAAATGACATTGCCACTGTCGTTGTTTTCTATAACTAGTTTGCCCGCATCTCGTGGTCGTGCGGTAGCGTTCTCGCTTCCCACGCTCGGGTTCCCGGGTTCGATTCCCGGCGGGGTCAGGAATTTTCTCTGCCTCGTGATGGCTGGGTGTTGTGTGCTGTCCTTAGGTTAGTTAGGTTTAAGTAGTTCTAAGTTCTAGGGGACTTATGACCACAGCAGTTGAGTCCCATAGTGCTCAGAGCCATTTGAACCATTTTATAACTAGTTTTTTTTAATTATTACATTCTGCCATGATGCTCCGCGTATGACTGGCAGCATTGTTCCAGTCTTCAGACTGGCTGTCCTGATAGCTTCCTTGATGAATTCCATGCCTTCAGACGGCGTATTTAATTTTATAATTGCTGGGAACTTAATATTTAATTTGGGGCCATATCAATCCTATTGGGTTAAAATGGAGAGTATTAAATCGATAAGCTCCACCGTTTTAAGTTTGTCACTTGCTCCGAGATTTTGACGTTGAAGGTAATCATCTTCTCCTTTCGCTTTGCCGTGACAGACGTCTTGGCAACAATAACAGAATGGAGCGTTATCAAGAAGAATTGTGTAGGCACGTAACTGGCTAACATTTATCTCGATTGTGCTCGTCCGGCAACACCATGGGTAAGAGGGCGTCGTCGAACATTTCCCTTGAATAAAATTTAACGAACTTCTTAATAGCGTTGTTCAGTTTCGAGCCACAAATAATAGTAGTAACATAAAATTTTAAGTCTGCGACGCAGTGAAATGAACAAACAAATTCTCAGTGCGCAACGAACGATCCACAGGGCAGCAAGCCACCTGAAACTGCAGCATAATACAGGTGGGCGGTTTTGCAGTGGTGAGGGTGGAGCTCTGGCAACCGCAGGTGATTGCTTTGACTACAGCTCGAGGAAGGGTTGGGGGGGTGGGGGTGGGTAGGGTTCTGATTGCGTGCTGTGCCTTCTTCGTGGCTCTCACATTGTTACTTTCTCCGTAGCTGTCAATCCTAGAATACAAATGTTGATGGTGTTGAGACAGCAACCAGGCACAATTTTATTTTCCGTTCCTTTATTCAAAAGGTACCGTTACCCGTATCGAATCATTAAGATTCATCTTCAGACGGTTTTCATGCTTTAATTCCATGTGGTGCGTTTTTTTTTACAGATTAATTTTCGTGAAATGTCGGTTTGTATGTATCAAAACATGTGGTGCATGTTAGAAATCTATTCTGTGACAAATATAAAATGCTCAGTGAAAAAAATTTATGTGTGCAACGGTAAGACCGCAGTGGGCATGTATTCACATCTCTTGGACCATGAAAACAAACACTAGAAACCGACATTTCACGACAATCAATCTGCAAAAAAAAATATCACGACATGTAATGAAAGCATGAAAACCGTCTGAAGACGAATCGTAATGATTCGAAACCGGTAACGGTACCTTTTGAATAAAGGAACTGAAAAGAAAATTGTGGCTGGTTGCTGTCTCAACACCATGAATAACAGCCACGGTCTCCAGCCATGTCATCATATGACAAAATTGCAATAATCCTAGAATAGTTTTGAGCAGGTTGTAGACCAGGGATTTCCAAACTTCCTCTCTGACGGAACGTTAGTGAAATTTTTAAATATGAGAAGAACTAGTTTCATTCAGTGATTACTTCTGTTTCAAAACACGACTGATAACGCAGAAATAATAATAAAATTGTAAAAAAGGTAATTAGTCTCGTCAAAATGCCAAAAAACGCCATACTAATTTATGGTTATTTGCCGAACACTTATTCACTTCCCGCGGAACAAAATTGTTTCGCGGAACACAATTTGGGAAACCATGCGGTACAGGTATATGTCGACAGCTGATAGCGCTTGGGGAAGAAAGTTTGACCTTCCATTTCTCACCCACTGAGCTACAGTGGTGTACAAGATGACGAAAGTAACTTTCCTATGATGTGTTACTGCCATGTAACATAGCTTAGACGATACATAGAAAGAGCTGCTACAGAATAGAACAGATAGTAACTGTACGAAATACGCAGTCACACGAACAGAAATGATACTTCCAAAGAAAGACAATATTACGGTCATGTTTGACAATGATGGACGTACTTTTATATGGGGTGAGGTGGGAACACACAATTCTCCCACACACATTATTGAACACGATCTTTTTAGTGCTCCAGATGCTATGGTGTCGGTAGTCACAATGTTGCATGGCCGTACTGACCTCTAAGTCTTTAAACACAGTACGCTCACCTTTCAAGGTTATTGTGAAACTGCTTTACTTTCCTATGTTTGTCTTTCCAGAGGTGATTTCGGCCACGATTACATTTTTGTGGATGACAACACGTGACCTCAACGAAGAGTGCAGGTGTAGGAGCTCTTGGAATGAGATAACATACGGTGAATCGACTGGCCTGCCCGCTCCCCCGACTTAAATACATCGAGCACATCTGGGATGCGTTGGGAGAGGTATCGCAGCACGTCCACCTACACCAACGACCATCCAGCAGATGTCAGCCGAGGGAAAAAGGGGGGAAGAGGGAGAGGATTCGAACATCCTACCACAAGAAGTCCTTATCAACCTTGTGGCCAGCATGGGAGCATATTACACAGCATGCTTTGCCATCCGCGTGATATCGCACACCTTATTAAGAATCATGTCTCACCATTTGTGATGTCCAGGGCATCATCATGAATTGCAGTGTCTTCAGTGTAATTATTCTTTCTGAATAAAAGTGTCATTTCTGCTCCTCTGACTGTGTATTTTTTTCAGTTACTTCTGTTTTGTACTATGCTGTAATAGTTCTTTCTACGTATGGTCCAAGTTTCATCGAGCTATGATCTTACAATAAATTTAGTATCACTGTGTTATACATGGAAAGCGATCCGTTTCACAAAATTTCAAAAAGGATGAAGTAAATATTATTAGTGTTATTCCGTGTTTTGCGATGTTTTTTATGAGCAGTTTGAAAGAGAGATAGAAACGCCAAATTAGTCCTAAACTTGTAATTTTACATACATTGTGCTTTCATTTTGTTGGTTTTGCTCTTTTTTGAATAATGATAGAATAATTTTGGTACGAAACTTAGAAGCATCTGTGAGGGCTATCCTCCTGTTGGTCTGCTGTTTCGTAACGGTTCATATGGCTCTGAACACTATGCGACTTAGCTTCTGAGGTCATCAGTCGCCTAGAACGTAGGTTAGTTAGGTTTAATTAGTTCTAAGGACATCACACACATCCATGCCCGAGGCAGGATTCGAACCTGCGACCGTAGCGGTCGCTCGGTTCCAGACTGTAGCGCTTAGAACCGCACGGCCACACCGGCCGCCTCTAACACTTAATGATGTGATGTGTCTTTTCTACAGTATCAAAAACATTTAACCACAGTCCACACTCATATGATCGCTTCACGTCTGTAATCGAATTGATTTATTTTTCAAGACTGGGAGGTACGTTTTATTGGGTTTCACTTTCAGAAGAAATTTATTAGATTGCTACTGAGCCGTGGGACCCACGCTCAAGGATACTTCAACTCAATAAATACAATGCAATAATTACCAACCAAACACAAACTCTGGCTTGTAATTTCCAACAGATTTTATTTAACAATTGCATGGCAATAGCAAACCTCAGAATAATATACATAATTGCCCTAGAATTTGAAACATTATTAAACAGACAAAATGGCATCAAAGCCCTCCCCAAAGAATAAATAATTTTAAAATCTATTTAAAACAAAAATCTTGAGAATCATAAAAAAAGTTAACTGAGAATAACTCCGACAGAAGCAGGACTCCTTTTAAGACATAACAGCAGAAACAACACACAATTTCTCTATTGAATAAGATATTATAAACCCAGTACAATGAAAGGCATCTCTCAGGTATCACGAAATTTCAGTGACAAGTAATGGCACATCAAAGGTGCGCGGAAACTACAACTCAGATCGAGCCTGAATGAAAGCTGAAAGGAACGGTAAAGAAGGGAAGACGGACGCCTCGGCGTCACCAGGAACAAATAATGAAATACTCAAATTCGCCGAAGAACCGGAGTCTACTGCAAAACACAGCGACCGCGCTATCGGTTACAATTCACTGGCTGCCGCCAAGGCGTCCTCCCCCAGTTAAACGACCAGCTACAACGGACGACGTGCACAGCTGATTATACCACTGAAAAAAAGAAAACAATGTAAAACCACACAGCAACTGGGCAGAATCTAGACTAACACAATCCTTAACACATTATAGAATTTTAAAAACAGGAATACGGCCACAAGGGACCCACAAGCTTTCTTATTCTTCAACTTAATCCACACTGAACCGGTATACCAGATGCAAAAATTATCACGCAGTAAGCTTTTTATAGAAGTAGACCATCTTTTTCTCACAAACAGCTTAAATTTATGCTGCTCCTCTCTCATCACCTCCATACCATCACCTGCTCATCCTGCGCCTTCCTGATGCTGGCTATGTTATCAAGATATTCAATGGAAAGAACTTCCCTTTGCTTCAAATTTGATGTCGGCGTGGCACAAGTAGCCAATGTCAAGTTCGCCGCAAATCCACTGAGCCGTGCTCACTCCTAACTATGCGTTTTCGTGAACTTCACTGTCTATTTGTGTTTGGTTTCCCGTCCTTGTTGCGGTTACGTCATGGTTCTTCTTCCTTCCACGTGTGGCAGCAGTGATGTGTATCGATATTTGCCCCTTGTACCATCTTCGGTTTTGTGCATATAGTTTCCGGCTAGGGGGTCTGCAGTGAGTCAGTCGGTTGCTGTGGACCAGGGAAGTTCTCTCCGCGCGGTGCAGTCGGCTGGTTCCGCTGGCGATCCCTCCGCAGTGTCGCAGCGTGTGTGGAACTGCTCGAGCGCTACGAGCTTCGTGGTTCACCGACCCAAGACGCCAGAGTTGAGTAGTGGTTTCAACTACCCAAACCACGTCCATTCATGTTGTGGTGGTTCGTCTCGGTGCTTCGCTGTTGGGGAGGTTTTGATGTGAGCAACGCCGAATGTGTCTGTTGCTGAAATTTAGCCGCCATGCGGTGCAGTTAACTATATTGGTTGACTATAACACGAGTGCACCAGCGGAATTTTCAGCCTGTGGCTGTTAGTGTTCTGGTTACCTGCCCTGGCCACTGACGTAAATTCAGGCAGTGTTCTTTTGGGGTGAAGTTAACTATATTACTGTACTTCAAATTCAAGTCTACCAGCGGAATTTTCTGCCTTGTGGCCGTTAGTGTTCTGGTTACCTGCCCTGGCCACTGACGTAACTTCAGGCAGCGTCCTTTCCTCACCTGTTGTCACTGGCCAACATGGTGTGTAATTTAGACAGCTAATACATTCTACATTGTGGATTATCACTTTCGCAACCTTTTGTGTTTGAGTTCTCATGTACTGATTGAGGGCAAGCAAGTCGCTGTGTCGGTCGGTCCGTGGCTGTCCCCTGGTTGGGTTCCGACGGATAAAGTGTAGTTGGGCTCGCCACCTATCTCACCTAAGTGAACGAGGGCAGACCGACCTCCCAGGAGGCTTCTGAGTGCCGTTGTCTTTATTGTCTTTCCCACCAGTGTTTAATTGTCTGCTTTCTGCTACTTAAAATTTAAGGTTTATGGTTATATTTTTTTTTTAAATTTTGGAAAATTAACTGTGGGCTTTCAGACTTTCAACTTAATTCTTAAAATTATCTTTCAAGCTTAAACATTGCGGCCTTCTGCCTTTAAAAGATTATGGTAATATATTTTAAAATTCTGAAATTTAATTGTGGCCTTCAGCCATTTGTATTGCATCTTGCATATTTTTGTTCTACCTACTTTGCCTTGAGGCTTTCCACCTACCTGTGATATATGTTTTTTAATTATTTTATTTGCTGTTTTAACTGCATTTTTAACTTGTTGATTTTTAAGATTTCTTGTTTCTAGGCCTTCAGCCGTGAAAAAGTTGCATTTGGTAAATGTTCGGCTATGTGCCGCTTTGGTTGTAAATGTGTTATTAAATTACAATAAATTACAATTAGAGGGCGAAACTGACCCCAACCTTATTTGGCCCTTTCCACAATCCTAATTACCTGTTCTGCCTAGCGGCTTTAGCGGGAATTTCATCCACCATTTCACACAGGTCACCACTGTTCAACAACTTGTGCACCAGTGGTCAATACGAAACACTGGGAAAGCCGTTAGCGTTTCATTCTGCAGCATATCCGATTGCAGACTGATACATTCTAAATGGTTCAAAATGGCTCTGAGCACTATGGGACTCAACTGCTGAGGTCATCAGTCCCCTAGAACTTAGAACTACTTAAACCTAACTAACCTAAGGACATCACACACATTCATGCCCGAGGCAGGATTCGAACCAGCGACCGTAGCAGTCGCGCGGTTCCGGACTGAACGGCTAGAACCGCGAGAGCACCGCGGCCGGCGATACATTCTAAAGCCACTTTCACATATTTAGCAGCACAGACGAGACCACGGCCCTCTCACTGGACACAGTACACGCTCGCCGACCGCACTCACGCCTCCGTCCGCAGCCCCACCGCTCACGTCACAGATAGAGGCAGAGCATGCGCAAAAGAGCGACCGCCGACAAGCACACTGCAACCGACCAAAACCAACCCTCTCCGCACAGCATCGTGCGCTTAAATAGCCGAAAAGCGACCAAAGAGGAAAACCGCGGCCGCGCGATACGGAGTCGATTACAGAGATCTTAAATGAATACAGAGAAGCGACTGTCGCCGACGGCGCCACGTACTAGCTACCAAGTCCATAATGGAAAGACAGTGGTCAGTTTCAAGAGTAGGAACAGATGTGATGACGAGAGGTAGCTGTGGGCACTAGCAATGGACGGGAGACGGTTCCCTGCGTTGATTGAGTCCTCCAAACAGAACTGGTGCTGTGGGCCGCTAGAGAGGTACTCAGATCCGATAGCCGATGCAGTCTATACGTTTCACCGCGCTCTGCCTTGGATGTTGTAGAATCTGTATGGGACTTCGCGTTTTGTCTAATGAGGGAGCCCTGGTGCAGACACCACGTCTCTCAGCACTCTCGGATGTGGAAGAACTTCGTAACACTTTCGTTGTAGGCGGTGAGCCGATCGTGGCTCGTGTTCGTGCCATTTCTTATTTTGCACCCTGTTTTCACCGTACTGCCGCCTCGTTATGTTAATTTTCAATTACTGCTGTTACTGAATTGCTGCCTTGCCTCCCCGTGAGTGGCAGCAGCAACACTTACCGATATAGGCCCTGATGTATTATCTTTGGAACTGCTATTACTTCCTGGTCGTCGTGTGTCGTGCATCGAGTGGCAACGCGCCAGCAGTGGGGTTCGGACCTGGCAGTCGGACAGTTGAGACGCGGTAGAGGTTCGGTCGGGCTGGATCGGCAGTGAGGTTCGGATAGCCATGACTCGCCCGACCGTTGCCGCAACACATGACTGGGGACGGTCTTGGTTGATCGCCGGTTGGTCGTCTTGTCGGACGACGTGTATTTGGCGGGCGATCGCTTATGGGTTGGCTGTGTGTGCCAACTCGTGATTCGTCCTCGTTTTGCTCAGTCACTGCCGTTAGCATTGTCTAGATCTTCGTGCAAGTGTTCGTGAAACTCTGTGTAGTTTATGTGGTTTGACTGACAAGTTATTTAAAGGTTGTCGGCATAATGGCTCTGAATTGGTCGGTTGGCGTGGAGTAGCGAGGAAGGACAGGATAGCCATCACTCGCCTGACGATTGCCGATACACACGTTTGAGTGACAACGACCCTGTTTGGCCGTTTTGGTCGGTCGTCTGATTAGACGACGTGTATTACGTGTATTTGGTTCGTCCACCGCTTATGGGTTGTCTGTGACCCGTTCTGCTTGTTGTTCCAGTTTCCGCTGTTAGCATTTTGATCATTGGTCTGTTGACTGTCTGTCGGTTGGGTTCCCAGCGGATTGAAAGTGGTTGGGCCGACTGCCTCTAACCTAAGCGAGCGACCCTCGAATATCTGAGCGCCCTTGGGCGTACTGCCCTATTTTTTAAAAATTTCTTCTTGTTGTTTGTACTTGTATGGCTTCTAGCCAATTTTGTGTTTTAAATTACAGCTGTTTTCCTGTTAAGGCCTTCAGCCTAGTTTAAAATACTGTTTCACATAAGCCCTGTGGCATTTTAAAATTGTTAATGATGTTGAATTTTTAAGTCTTCGGCCTTCAGACGATTTTAGTTTCAGTTGTTTGGTCTTAAGGCCTTCAGCCTAAATTAAAGAACTGCTTCACGTAAGGCCTTTGGTATTTAAAAAAAAATTAATGTTTTGAATTTAACTCGTTTACTTAAGCCTACGTACAGAACTGCTTTAAAATAAGGCTTGCCTTGTAAATTTCTCATTATGCTTGCGTTTTAAGTTATTGGACTTCAGCCGTTTTTAAATTAAAGTGGCTACCAGTCCCAGAATTAAAGCTGTGTCATTAAAAAAAGTTTTTTGGGCTCTTGTAATGTTTGATCAAATAATAAAGTTGTATGTTCGAGTGAAACTGACAGCCCCTTATTTTGGCCCCTTTTCACTATTTATACTATCTGTTCTGTTCTGCGGGATTAGCAGGGCGTGTCAAGCGGTACTGGACTTCGATTGCTGAACGTTGTTGTGCAGATCGAGTGAAGCGATCTAAACACCTATTAACTGATTTCAAAAATGCCTTCTACGTTAAATAGCGCTTGGAAAATGGATTTATGTACGTATTAAGAGCTAATTTATATTATTATTTCAGTTTGATGGAGGACAGCTGTTCAGGTCCCTTTCCAACCGGCCATTCATCCATATTTAGATTTCTCATGGTTTCCCTAAACCGAGCTTGGGCTCTATCCCTAAGGAACTCTTGGTAGACGGGATGTTAAACACTAATCGTACTTCTTTACCAATGCTGACAGCCAATTCTGATCACATAAGTCTGATACTATAGTGTGCACAACTTCTCCTTTGCGTCTCATGGGCTGACGGCACAGTCACTGCTGACAGTGACTCGTCCATTGGATAGGAACATCATTTCGGTGAAAACTATGGCGTTGTTCGATTCGATTGCGTCGGCAAGATGTTCCAGCTATTCTGTTCTCTTAATTGCAATTTTCGTCTCAACACACACATACACTCACGCCATGATGAAATATGATATGATACTCTTCCTCAATACAATTATACGGGGCTACTATAAACGACCCATTCGTTTCCAAAGTCCTACATTTTCCAGAGTGTTACATGCTTAAAAATGATTGCTGCATTAGTAGAACCGTAAACTCACCAAGTTTGCATTTTGCACTCTACCAATATCCTGTGAGTGTCACTCAGGACATACGACAGACTTCCAAGCGGTAGTCAAGACCGTTATACACCTTATGTAACGACATGTTGTACGTAAACACGGCCCTTCATTAAGCCGCAAAGGAACAAGGAAGCAAACGACCCCAGTGGTACAGGATACCATCCGCCACGCACCGTAGGGTGGCTTGCAGAGTATGTACAGGGTGTTTCAAAAATGACCGGTATATTTGAAACGTCAATAAAAACTAAACGAGCAGCGATAGAAATACACCGTTCGTTGCAATATGCTTGGGACAACAGTACATTTTCAGGCAGACAAACTTTAGAAATTACAGTAGTTAAAATTTTCAACAACAGATGGCGCTGCGGTCTGGGAAACTCTATAGTACGATATTTTCCACATATCCACCATGCGTAGCAATAATATGGCGTAGTCTCTGAATGAAATTACCCGAAACCTTTGACAACGTGTCTGGCGGAATGGCTTCACATGCAGATGAGATGTACTGCTTCAGCTGTTCAATTGTTTCTGGATTCTGGCGGTACACCTGGTCTTTCAAGTGTCCCCACAGAAAGAAGTCACAGGGGTTCATGTCTGGCGAATAGGGAGGCCAATCCACGCCGCCTCCTGTATGTTTCGGATAGCCCAAAGCAATCACACGATCATCGAAATATTCATTCAGGAAATTAAAGACGTCGGCCGTGCGATGTGGCCTGGCACCATCTTGCATAAACCACGAGGTGTTCGCAGTGTCGTCTAAGGCAGTTTGTACCGCCACAAATTCATGAAGAATGTCGAGATAGATTGAAATGGAGAGAGGCTAATGTCTAGCAGGAAACCGTGCATAAATTCGGATTTTGAAATACCCGTGATGAAACGTACCAAATCGCTTGTTGAAGCAGTATGACGCAAGACCCTACGCTACAGTTCACACTATAAACGCCCAGGGAAATGTACAGATCCTGGGCTGGCTTGACCGGTACACTTATCTGTTAAATATAGAGCTTGTCTGGGACGCGATGAGAAGACATGTATTTTTATAGCAGCCTCCAAACCAGCAATATTCGTGAACAGCATATGTTGAGGTACGGCAAGGACTTCATCAACATTGCATCCTGAGGCTATATGCTTTCACGCCACAATGTCCACTCTTTCGGACTTGTCCGAAAGAACAGACACTGCTTTGATCCAGCAACCACTATGAATTAGGACATGGGAATTACAGACATCGGCTGCAAGCGGGCATTGATTTAAATCAATGGGGAAAGTCGAAAATTTGTACTGGAACCCGTACCTCCTGCTTACTAGGCGGCCGCTCTGACCACTAAGCCATCCAGACAAAGTGGTCATCGCAAGTGCGCTAACTACCCTAGCACGCCTGCCGTCAGACCCAAATTCTCAACATATCCACACACTGCTAATGTACTGCTCGTTGCCCATTATCCTCAATACTCGCAGCATTTCGCCGATTCTCTTAAGACTTAGAGCCTAGTGTGCATCCACAGTGAAGGTCATTGGCTGTCCTCACCTTAATTAGATATATGAGTATGTGGTGTCTGTTCTTTCGGATATGTCCGAAGTAATAGACAACACACACATGTATGAGGCGTGCTATGGTGTACAATAGTAGTCGTGCAGTTGCTATGACCACTGCGTCCGGGTGGCTTAGTGGTCAGAGCATCTATCTAGTAAGCAGGAGACTCGAGTCCAGGTCCGGCACAAATTTTCAATATTCTCGATAGATTGAAATCAATGACTGCACGCAAGACAGTGTCTATAATTCCTCCGTGTCTAGACATAATTGTGTATTATTGCTCGCGAAAGTAGGTCGCACACTGCTGATGATGATGGACATCAGTTCAAAATGAAATGATAGCTTCATCTACAGTTTAAACTTACTCGACTACTCTGTAATTAGTTGGAGGCTACACAGAACCACTTTCAGACTATTTATCGACCATTCCACTCCCGAATAGCACGTAGGAAAAATGAGTGCGTGAATCTTTGCACGCGAGCTCTGATTTCTCTTATGTTATTGCGATGGCCATTTCACACTAGGTAGCTGGGACTCAACGAGATATTTTCGTATCCGGAGGTTAAAGCTAGTCAAAGTTCGTCAAAAATCTCGAGCGAACGAAAGCCGTCTTTCTTGTAATGATTGTCACACCAGTTGGCTTAACAGATCCGTAACATTGTGCCCACATTTTCCGCGATAATATAAAACAATCTGCTCTTCATACAAATATTCGGATGGCCTCCATCATTGCACAAATGGATAGCTGAGATGGTTTTTGGACCTGATGATGACCTGATCCCAGACCGTAATGGATTGGCTGTAATACAATATATCGTTACAGCTGTGTGTTATATAATGCCACAATGCAGTTGTTAGCATTCATTACAGCTATATAAAACCAACTCCATAAAATACCCTTTAATAGACTTGTTGCATCTTATACATGTTCTTCACCTTCCCCACAACACTTTCTATGTGATAAGTTCAGTTCAAGGTGTTTATTATTTTAGTCACTAGGTATTTAATCGTTGGGAAAGCTTTATATTCGTGTGTAACCGATGTTTAAGGGAATTTTTCGTAGAGTACCTCACACTTTTTTTCCGTTTGGCGTCATTTTCAAGCTTTATATTCGTGTGTAACCGATGTTTAATGGAATTTTTCGTTGAGTACCTCACATTTTTTTTCCGTTTGGCGTCAATTTCCTCTTCTTGCAAAAAAAAAAAAAAAAAAAAAAAAAAGATTCAAATGGCTCTGAGCACTATGGGACTTAACTGCTGTGATCATCAATCCCCTAGAACTTAGAACTACTTAAACCTAACTAACCTAAGGACATCACACACATCCATGCCCGAGGCAGGACTCGAACCTGCGACCGTAGCAGTCGCGCGGTTCCAGACTGTAGCTCGGCCACTTCGGCCGGCCCTCTTCTTGCACCATGCACATATCTTGTCTTAATAACTTTGCAATTGTTTTGATCTTCAGATGATTTTACTAGAAGGTAAAACCATCATCTGCAAAACATCAAAGACGACAGTCAGGACAGTCTCAAAAATAGCTTATTATGATTAAGAAAAGCAGGGAGACTATAAAACTTCCGTAGGGAATCCCACATATCATTTCGGTTTTATTGGATGAATTTTCGTCATTTACTACGAACTGTGTGATTTTTCATATAGGAAATCAATTGACACAACTCAGACGATATTCCATAGGCATCTAATTTGATTATTACTCATTTAGTACCCGATATGTAATGAAAATCTTAAAGTTTATAAATGGATGAGTAGGCTTAATGGCTTAACATTTCCTGCTAGCGAACCTACGGGCAAATTAAACACAAAACAAGCGGTGAAAGGCATCACATCTAAAGAAAAATACGTCCCAACGCAGAACGCTTATTTTCTCCAGGCTCCCCGCTGTTGCCACAGAAGCAGTTGGCGGAGCTTTCTCTATCTCTCCTGCGAGATTGGCACTTTTTGCGCGGACCCATTTATTCGAAAATTCTCGGACGAAAAATACTGTGGCCGCGGTTGCGGCGTGGGAGAAAGCTTGCGCGAGGCGCCCAAGTGAGTCGCGAAAAGACTTGACTAATCCCCGTCGGACGCGACGACGGGGCAGGAAAAAAAGGAAGAGGGAGTGGTGGTGAACTTTTCGCCATGCCCGCCCGCGAGGCAACTTTCTGTCGGCGTCGCGAATCCCGAGCAGCTCGCGGCTGGGGCGAACGGCCGCGCCTGGGAGGTGGGTTGGCTGCGCGGGGGCGGCGGGTAAGGGGATGTTGCGTGAGGGTGCCCGGCTGGCGACGACCACCCCCACTCTGCTGCGTAGCCAGGCGGACAGCCGGAAGAGGACTGTCAGGTGCAGCGAAACACTTTGCGGGCGGCGACAAGGCGGTCCCCAGCGGTCCTGGCCGCTCCTTCTTATTTTTCTGTTTCTCACCCCTCTCTCTCTCTCCCCTCCCCTCTCTCCCCGAGACTCCTACTCCTTCCCTTTTCTTTTACAGAGGACAGGAAGGTCACCCTTTTGCCGCGCCGCTCGCTCCATTTGTGCTCAGCGACGGCGCATCTGGCTGCTGAAGACCCATAAATTATGAGGGGGAATCCCCTACCCACTGCCATCGCGGAGGCAGTAATTTAACTTGAGCAGTTTGAAGAGCGGGCGCTCGCTTCCCCTGTCAGAGTTATAAGTCGGCCAGCTCCGGAGACGCCGCGCCACGCCAACTCATCTTTGAAGAGACGCCAGTGCACCTCGCCGTCTCCGTTATTTCCAAAGTGGTGGTACTACGACTGCCACGGTCGCGCGCCGAGGAAAGGATAGCCCCGTTGCTGGTGCGTGGGGGGACAAAAATTAATCACGACGGTACAATGTGGGTTCTCTGCCTCCGACGAAACTCGTCTCCGCTCTGGTCTGCGTAGACCTTCAAATTAAATTGCAAATGTGGGTTCTTGGTGGAAAGCGAAATTAATTTTGTGATGAGGTCGTTACGAAACGCTGACATGCACATAATATATTCATTCTGTACAAAATTTGAAATAGAAGGTGACGCTAACATTGGCTTTGTACCGTATTTCGATTAAAATAAGGCGTTATAAATGAAAAGCACAAGTTGAGGAAATTTTAGATTATCAGTTTATTCAGTTAACTAGATTTCAGCATACAGATCTATCATTAGACTATGGCTATCTTAATCAAAGAGGATACAGCGCTGAAGTCTGCCTTAAGTAGCCACTCGAGAGAATATGGTCACACTGAGATGATGATGATGATGATGTTTGGTTTGTGGGGCGCTCAACTGCGTGGTTATCAGCGCCCGTACAATTACCCAATCTTTGCTCAGTCCAATTTCGCCACTTTCCTGGATGATGATGAAATGATGAGGACAACACAAACACCCAGTCATCTCGAGGCAGGTGAAAATCCCGGTCACACTGAGGTCAGTGTGCCTAAAATTTAAGTATTTCACGTAGGGTGGAAAAGAGTCATACTTTTCTAATATTTTGAAAGAGGTGGAGATTTTTCGTATTTGAAATTGAGTCAGCAACTGACATTGAACAACCAGATGAAGCTACATCGTGGGAGCAACTCATGTAACTTTGACCTTATTGAGAGAGCGTAGTGGTCCCTTGATTACCCCCACGCACCTTTTGGTTTTGTGTTATATTTCATATTTGGTCGTGCCACTACTGTATGCGCACTCTGATTTGTTTTTGCGTCCTGAGTCTATCCTCCGGACTTCTCATACTTGACATCTGCTTCCTTTACTACTTTTATTAGTGTAATGAAGCCTCGACTTCCATAGTACGCATATTGTATGGGCACTTTGTTTTAGTTTCTCCCATCCCACGTCCCGGTTACGCTCTTTTCGCTGGCGACTCATGCGCCGTACACCTTGTTTTAGCGCCAGTTGTGGCTCACCTGGGTGGCTCCCTGCTGTGCAGATTTGCTGGTAAGCGTATTGCTCATTGCCCTGACCATATGTCGCTTTTGGTCCAGCGTCTCACATTAGCTCTTTGGTTATAGCACGCTCTTCTTACATAGCATGTTTCCGTCGCCTAATATTATATACATTGTCTATCCGCCCTACGGCAACATGGGTTAACTATGAAGCTTGAGCCTTCTAGATTCTCCACTATGTTGTTTAGCATGTTTAATGTTTGTAAGAACATTTATGTTTTTATCTGTTCTCATAATTAGGCGTTTAAGGTTCTGGCGTTACTTTGACGTAATGGGATTAAATCACTATAATTGTTTATTTCTTGTTTACATAGGCAAATATTTTCAATTTCCCAACTTTTTACTCGTTGGAACTCGGCCATTAGGGCATTATGGTTTTAGCTAAAAAGGTTGGTTTTCTGTATTCTTCGCCATGTTGTTTATTACACTACTGGCCATTAAAATTGCTACACGAAGAAGAAATGCAGATGATGAACGGGTATTCATTGGACAAATATATTATACTACATCTGACATGTTATTACATTTTCACGCAATTTGGGTGCATAGATCCCGAGAAATCAGTACCCAGAACAACCACCTCTGGCTGTAATAACGGCATTGATACGCCTGTGCATTGAGTCAACACTGCTTGGATGGCATGTACAGGTACAGCTGCCCATGCAGCTTCAACACGATACCTAAGTTCATCAAGAAGAGTGACTGTCGTATTGTGAACAGCCAGTTGCTCGGCCACCATTGACCAGACGTTTTCAATTGGTGAGAGATCTGGAGAATGTGCTGGCCAGGGCAGCAGTCGAACATTTTCTGTATCCAGAAAGGCCCGTACAGGACCTGCAACATGCGGTCGTGCATTATCCTGCTGAAATGTAGGGTTTCGCAGGGATCGAATGAAGGGTAGAGCCACGGGTCGCAACACATCTGAAATGTAATGTCCACTGTTCGAAGTACCGTCAATGGGAACAAGAGGTGACCGAGACGTGTAACCAATGGCACCCCAGACCATCACGCCGGGTGATGACGAATACTCGCTTCCAATGTGCGTTCACCGCGATGCCGCCAAACACTGATGCGACCATCATGATGCTGTAACAGAACCTGGATTCATCCGAAAAAATGACGTTTTGCCATTCGTGCACCCAGGTTCGTCGTTGAGTACACCATCGCAGGCGCTCCTGTCTGTGATGCAGCGTCAAGGGTAACTGCAACCATGGTTTCCGAGCTGCAAACGTCGTCGAACTGTTCTTGCAGATGGTTGTTGTCTTGCAAACGTCCCCATCTGTTGACTGAGGGATCGAGACGTGGCTGCACGATCCGTTACAGCCATGCGGATAAGATGCCTGTCATCTCGACTGCTAGTGATACGAGGCCGTTGGGATCCAGCACGGCGTTCCGTATTACCCTTGAGAGGCACCCACATGCCTTGCTCATACTGTGGCATCAAGCAGTCAGGCCTGCAAGATGAGTGGTCTGCCAAGCGAGTGGACTCATTCTTATTTAACGAGTAACATGGACTCTAGTACTCACAATTGAGTTATATGTTATTCTCCTGTTTGAATATTACGCAACGGAAACGGAAACGCACATCTGACTATTAATAATTTACACAACTCTGACTGTTCACTACGAACTGGCAATACTACATTTTCTTTCTTACCCAACGGCTTTGATCAACACGTGGCCCTCGCACTGAATATGAATGGCGCACACATAATAAATTCTGGATATCATGACAACATACTATTCGAAGGCCACCAATCTTTTTCTTTTCACTATATTTTTTATTCCGATAAATTCTATAACCTAAACACACCATTACATTTTCTACAACAATTACACATGAGTAACTCCGCCCAGTGGGCACCGCTTTACATTGGTGATTCTCTATCTTATGGTCTCGTAATTATCTATCACTACAGTGCACTTTCTGGATAGGATGGTGGATCTTTTGCTATATCTCACACTTCGACTCTCACACCCATCATCACGAAAATTTCCTCCAGACCGAGCGGTACAAAAGGAACATGCATAATCCACTACCTCTGAACCTATCTTGCTACTCTCCCATGCAAACCACACATACTTAAATTACATGAAATACACCACACTGGCTGGCAACATGGAATACAACACAAGGAATAGTCACAACGTTATAATCACATCACTTTCAGCTTTGCCACTTTAATTAGTACTCATCCCACTTTCACGCGACACTGCCCCACTTCGTAACTTTTCTTTCCTACTATTAACTCTGGAGGATATATGCACGTCTTCCTGTGCAATGCAAGCCAAGTGGCGTTGCTGGCCAGAGGGCTGGTTCACCTTGCTTCACTCTCAGAGTATTATATTTTGTGCTAAGGTCGCAGGTTCGAATCCTGCCTCGGGCACGGGTGTGTGTGATGTCCTTAGGTTAGTTAGGTTTAAGAAGTTCTAAGTTTTAGGGGACTTATGACCTAAGATGTTGAGTCCCATAGTGCTTAGAGCCATTTATTATATTTTGAATCAAGCGTCACACGGAAACATAACACGCAAAGTAATATTAAGAACATATTCGTCACACACGCGAGTCCTCAACTGATACCATGGACGAGTACTTCTCTTTATCCTTTGTCTCATACACAGATTGAGACTCACACAGTACTCATCACGTGGAAGTACTCGTCTCTAATTTCACGTCCTGCACACGCCATTTCTTAAATATTTCCAACTTATAGTACACACGCCAGTAATTCAGCTTAAGTTTAGCACTCGGAAGTATTTCAATTTATTTCTACACGTGGTTTCATTGTGACCGTTGGTCACTTCCGAAGATTACTACGATCCCCTTGACATTACCTGCCTGACATTTAATTCTCCCCACAAAAGTTCCTGAAATAGAGAAATTATTATTCTAAACTACTCTTAAGTATTCCACATGCATACCGTTCTCTCCACTCTTTTGTCTTTACGGAGCACACCTAAGACAGGTCTTACCAACACAAGATCCAGCGGCAGAGTGCTGAAACATGGCCAATCTCGCACCTCCGCCAAGGTGGAGGAGCACCATGCTACCGTATTGGTCAGCCATATTTCAGGTGCTCAAAGCTCAGGTAAATTTCATCTCTTTGGTTCCACCAAAGGTGACCAAAGGACCACCTCAAAGATGATCATATATTGAACATTCACTATCTGCGGTTAGCAGACGACCATACATTCATTCATTTCGCAGATCTCTCCAAATTGGATGTAGGGATTTATCTTGTGGGAGTGCACATGTGATCAATTAAATAAATAAATTGTCATTCTTTCCTACAATGGTATCCGGCTTCGGTGTATTAAGTGAAATTGAGTTATTATTACAAAAAAATATGTTGTTCTGACAGGAATAACGAAGAATATTGTACCCATTTTCAATGTCGGGCGGTACTGTACCCTTTCGCCCTTCTGAACCCATCGATTCCATATTCTGCTAACAGTCATTGGATCTCGACCAACGCGAGCAGCAATGTCGCGATACGATAAACCGCAATCGCGATAGGTTACAATCCGACCTTTATCAAAGTCGGAAACGTGATGGTACGCATTTCTCCTCCTTACACAAAGCATCACAACAATGTTTCATCAGGCAACGCCGGTCAACTGCTGTTTGTGTATGAGAAATCGGTTGGGATCTTTCGCTATGTCAGCATGTTGTAGGTGTCGCCACCGGTGCCAACCTTGTGTGAATGTAAGAACCTTCAACATCGCAGCGTATTAAAAAACTAAAAATTCGCCTCGATTGCGAAAAGTGCACCTAGTGTTAAGTGTCAACCCAGGTTTCGGCCTAGATAACTACACCTTCTTCAGAACAACAATAAAACCCACAAGTGCCTAAGAAGACCTTTGTCAACGGTTAAAAGAACACCATAGCTATATATTTATAAACGAAAAAGAAAAGGAAAACACAAACAGTACATACGTACAAAGTCAAAATCACTACTTAACTTAATGGTGTACGCTCCACCTCACACTGGCCTATGTTCGATGGGCCATGACCCGCCATAATCTGTAGCTACAAACAGTCGCTCACTTACAAGCCTGACACGCTCTGTCTGCACATGCGCAAGACAAGGGAAGTTACTTGAATGCGCATGCGCATACGAATACGAGAAAGTTTATACATGGGTCGGGGCTAAATAGCCCATATATTCCCAACCGTGGATCAACGTATATCAAAAAATTAAATGAATAGAACAAGAGACGAGCTAAATAGGAGATGAAACCTAAAAATAACCGCCCACGGTTGCTTATGCTAGTAAAGAAACTTATATATGAAGCTACCTATGACAACAGAGGAACTGTTAAAAACTATACCTAAAGCCAGTAGTTTGGCTGGGGGGGGGGGGGGGGGGGGGCTGAGGGGACGTAATCTAAAGACGTCATTGTAATAAAGATATAGGGATAAAACGTGAGGTGTTCAACGGGCTAAAATCACCTGCATCGTAAAAAGAAAATGAGGATAAAAAGAAAGAAGATGAACAGCCTGACCAACCGCGCTCGCCAATCAGCGCGCGCATGTGATAATCCCCAGATTATCAGATTTACAAGTATGAAGAACAAAGTAAAGGCGCGAAACCTTCAAAAAACCTCTGAAAAGCTAATCATTTGCGTATCACAGCATCTTCTTTCTGTTGGTTAAATTTCGCGTCTGTAGCACGTCATCTTCGTGGTGCAGGAATTTTAATGGCCAGTAATGCATCTTTGAATGTTTGTTAATACAGTTATGTTTTTATCTAATCTTATAATTAGCAGTTTGTGGCTTTGGTATTACTTTGATGCATAGCGCTTCAACCACGAACAATGATTATTTCTCGTTGTTTAGATATGCACATGATGACAACGCTACAAGCCAAGAAATCAGTTTACCTTAATAAAATTATTTCAAAATACGGCTGTCTGCACAGTTCTTGCTACAAAATGTATCCACCATTGCCCCATGCTGCAAGAAGTTGATAGGAAGCGGGAACCTTTAGCTAAAAAAGAGAATGAGCTTTACCTTTCCGGCACTTGTGTCGACGGCCTATGATGTTTTGGGTGGGAGCCACGCTCCATGCTACCTCTTGTGTCTCGTCATTTTGACTCATGTTCGAAGTGATGGAATCATGTCCCGTCTTCAGCGAGTACTCGTCACAGGAACTCTTTCCCTAACTTGGCACAGCGGCGTACTCGTTTAAGTGAGTCCAATTCGACATGCTTCCTGTACTAGGTGAAGACTATGAGGCACCCACTGGATACACACTTCGCGAAATTTCAGTATGTTCTTAATGATGGTGTCACTCAATTCGATCTCTGAGGCAATGTCTGCTACCGTAAATTGGGTGATGAGATATCCATGCAGGAACCATAACTAAGATGTATGGTAGAGTTAATGTGTTAATTGATAATTAATGTGATAAGAAGCACGAAGTTGATGAATCACAGAAACAGGGGGATAACTTCAGTTTTAGGGTTACTGGTAAACAGTATGTAAATAATGGTTTAAGTTAAACAGGGTTAGTAGGTAATAAGAAGAAATGTGATGCTTGTGAATTGACGCAGGGTGAACTTAAATTGTTCTTACACGATTTAGGAAATAAGTATCAAACGGGATTAAACAAATGTGTAAAGAACTCAGGGAAGGTCTGCCAAATACGTTTAAAGAAAACTGTGAACAACTTGTGGAAAATGTATGAAATAAAATTGAACGAAGTAACTATCGTTCGACTTGATACTGGAACAAGTCTTCTGAAGACTCAGTAGGGAAATTAAAACTTAGTGCAAATGAGCTCTGAATTAACGGATAAGAAAAATGTGTTCACTGCTAGGAATGGAAATGACGAAGTGAACCAGGCGTGGAAATACTGAAAACGAATCGTTAGGAGAAATTATTAGTAACGAAAATAAAACATAGGACTATGACGAATAATCGGAAAAGACTGAAGCTCAGAATCATGCATCAATGTCTTACACAGACGACGTAATGAAAGTATGGGAGTAGAATTGAATTGAGAAGAAGCACAGGTGAATTGTGACGAAAGACGTGTTGAAAAAGCAGAAACAGGGTAACGGTGATACTGAAGTAATGGAGAATTAATTTAATTGTTGCATAGATGGGAGTAGTAAAATGTATGCACGAGGAGTACGTAGATAAACCTACATATAAATCTACACGGTTACCCTGCAATTCACAGTTAAGTGCCTGGCAGAGGGATCGTCGAACCACTTTCAAGCCATTTCTCTGCCGTTCCATTCTCGAAAAGCGCGATTGAAAAACGACCACTTAAATATTTCTGTGCGAGCTCTGATTTATCTTATTTTATTACGATGATCATTCCTCCCAGCCGGCCGGAGTGGCCGAGCGGTTCTAGGCGCTACAGTCTGGAACCGCGCGACCGCTACGGTCGCAGGTTCGAATGCTGCCTCGGGCATGGATGTGTGTGTGATGTCCTTAGGTTTGTTAGGTTTAAGTAGTTCAAAGTTCTAGGGGACTGATGACCTCAGAAGTTAAGTCTCATAGTGCTCAGAGTCATTTGAACCATTCCTCCCTGCGTAGTGGGAGAAAGTTGGTGATTGAGATTTTATGAGAAGATCCTACCGCAACGAGAAAAGCCTTTGTATTAATAATTAGCATCCCAGTTCACGTATCGTATCTGTGGCGCTATCTCCTCCATTTCGCGATACTATAAAATGGGGTGCCCTTCTTGAACTTTTTCGATGTTTTTTGTCGATCATATCTGACGCGGATCTCACAACCACAACAGTACTACAAAAGAGGCCGTACAAGCGTAGTGTAGGCAGTCTCTTTAGCAGACCTGTTGCATTTTGTGGTTGTTCTGCCAATAAATCGTAGCAGTTGCTTTGCTTTACTCACAAATTAAGTTATTGGTAATTGTAATCCCTAACTGTATGGTTTTTATATTTGCGTGATTTGTCGTGTAACCGAAATTTAGGGGATTCGTTTTGGTACTCATGTGAATGACTTCACACTTTTCATTATTTAGAATTAATTGCCACTATTCGCGCCATACAGATATCTTAGATAAATAATTTTGCAGTTTGTTTAGATCATCTGATGACTTTATAAGACGCTAAAAGACAGCATCATCTGCAAACAGTCTACGAGTGCTACCCAGATTGTCTCCTAAATCGTTTATGTTCAGGAACAGCAGAGGGTCTACAACACTTCCTTAGCAAACGCCAGAAATTACTTGCTTTACTCGATGGGTTTCCGTCAGTTACTACGAATTGTGACCTTTCTGAGAGAAAATCACGAGTCCAGTCCCATAAGTGAGACGATAGTCCGTAGGCACGCAAATTGATTAGAAGACGCTAGTGAGGTAGATGGTCAAAATCCTTCTGAACTCTAAAAAATATGAAAATTAATTGACGTCCCCTGTCAACAGCACTCATTACTTCTTGAGAATGAAGAGCTAACTGTGTTTCAGCCGAGCGACACTTTCTGAATCCGTATTGGCTCTTTGTCAATAAATTGTTTTCTTTGAGACAACTCATAATGTGCGAACACAGCAGATGTTCCATGTTAGTGATATGGATTACTCCTATTTCCTTTCTTGGGTATCTTTGTGACTTGTGCAACCTTCCAGTCTTTAGGTACGGATCTTTCAATGAGCAATCGGTTGTATATGATTGCTAAATATGGAGCCATTTTATCAGCATACTCTGAGAGGAACCTAACTGGTATACAATCAGCATCACTAAATACGGTTGTAAATAGGGACACAAAGAAAGGTAGTTAGACAGAGTAATATGAAACGGATATCGGATTACCTGGCACGTCAAAAAGAAAATTTCACCTGCAGCACTGACAATCGTGAGACTCGATGGACACAATTCTAGACAACTGCGCAATACGGAGAGTTACGTGCCGAGAAAAGTTGTGGGGGATGGAAAAGGCGTGGCGTGGTCCTAAAACCGTATTAAGGAGCCGTTACGAAAGCAAAGGGAGCTTCACAGCAGATTTAAATGTATTGAAAGATTCACAGACATACAAAAATCAAACCAAGCCAAAATTAACGCAAGGAGAACATTGCTTGTGAAGTGCAATGAATTCGAAAGTAAATCTAGTGACTTGATAAAAAAATCCTAAGAGGTTTTGGTCTTTCCTTACATCAGTAACAGGCTCGAAGCCATGTGTTCACACACTCTGTGAGGATAATGACTTTCAGAAAAGGCCCAAATACTAAACGTCTGTTTCGAAAACTGTTTCGCAGTGGAAGATCGCACAGTAGTTTCTCTTTTAAATCGACAAACTGACAGATATCGAAGTACGTGAATAGGAAAGGGAACTTAGGACTCAACAGAAGAATCGCCACTGTACCTGACGGGATGCCAATACGATTATATGTGGAACATGCGAAAGAACTTGCCTCTCTCCTAGTAATAGTGTACCACAAGTCTCTGGAGGAGCGGAGCGTTTCTAATCATTGAAAAAGGACAGACCATTCCCGTTTCCAAGACGGGTCGTCAAACAGACACAAAGAACTGTAGGCCCATATCTCTGACGTGGCCTGTTGCAAAAGTTTGGAACACGTTTTATTCTCACGTATTATGAAATTTATGGGAACTAAAAATCTTCTCTGTAGGCATCAACATGGATTTCGAAAACAACAATCGTGTGAAACCCAGCTCGCTCTTTTCGTCCGAGAGACCAAGAAAGCAGTAGGTGCAGGCGCACAGGTGATGCCGTATTCTTCGACTTCCGAAAGGCGTTCGATTCCATTACATACTGATCAACAAAATACGAGCGTACGGAATAGCAGACAACTGTGTGTTTGGACTGAAGAGTTTCTAGCAAACAGAACACGTATGTCGTCAATCTTCAGATGTAAAAGTAAGTTGTGTCGTAGGACCATTATTTTTCACAATACATGTAAATAAATAAGTAGATAATGTCCGACGTTCCATAAGGTTTTTTTTTTTGGGGAGGATTATGTTGTATACAGAGAAGTCGCAGCGTTAGGAAATTGTAGCGAAATTCAATAAGACAGCTACATCTACATCTACGTGATTACTCTGTTATTCACAACAAGGTGCCTGGCAGAGGGTTCAATGAATCATCTTCAAGCAGTCCCTCTACCGTTCCACTCTCGAACGGAAAAACGACCACTTAAATTTTTCTGTGCGCCCCCTGATTTCTCTTATTTTATCGTGATGATCATTTCTCCCTATGTAGGTGGTGCCAACAGAATGTTTTCGCAATCGGAGGAGAAAGCGTGATTGAAATTACATGAGAAGATCCCGTGGCAATGAAAAACGCCTTTGTTTTAATGATTGCCACTCCAATTCACGTATCAAGTCTGTGACACTATCTTCCTTATTTCATGATAATACAAAACGAGCAGCCGTTCTCTGTACTTTTTCGATTTCATCCGTCAGTCCCACTTGATGCGAATCCCGAACCGCACAGCAATACTCCAGAATAGGGCGGACAAGCATGATGTAAGCAGTCTCTTTAGTAGACCTGTTGCATCTTCTAGGTGTTGTGCCAGTGAATCGCAGTCTTTGGTTTGCTCTACTCATAATATTATCTATGTGATAGTTCCAATTTAGGTTATTTGTAATAATAATCCTTAAGTATTTAGCTGAATTTACAGCCTTAAGATTTGTGCGACTTACCGCGTAATCGAAATTTAGCTTTTTTTTTTTTTTTAGTACTCATGTACTTCACACTTTACTTCATTCAGGGCCAAATGCCACTTTTCGCACCATACAGATATCGTATGTAAATCATTTTGCAAGTCGTTTTGATCATCTGATGACTTTAGAAGACGGCAATTGACAGCACATCTGCAAACAATCTAAGACGGCTACTCAGATTGTCTCCATGTCGTTAGTACAGATCAGGAACAATAGAGGGGCTATAACACTTCCTTGGTGAACGCCGGATATTACTTCTGTTTTACTCGATGACTTTCCGTCTATTAATACGAACTGTGACCTTTCTGACAGGAAATCACAAATCTAGTCGCACAACTGAGGCGATGATACTCCGTAGGCACGCAGTTTGGTTAGAAGACGCTTGTGAGAAACGGTGTCCAAAGCCTTCTAGAAATCTAAAAATATGCAATCAATTTGACATCCCCTGTCGATAGCACTCATTAATTCATGAATATAAGGACCTGCAGAGGATAAACACTTGGAACAGGGAATGGATATTTACCTTAACATAAACAAATGTTGCGTATTGCGTATACATAGAAAGACCCATTGTTGTATGATTACACGGTTGTAGTTCAGTCAGTGAAAGCACTTACTTATTATATCTAGGCGTATGCATACCCAATGATTTAAAGTGGAACAACCACATAAAATTAATCGCGTGTAAGGCAGAAGGCAGACTCAAATTCATTGGCAGAATCTTCAGGAAATATAGCCCACCAACAAAGAATATAGCAGTGTTCTAGCAGTAGTGGACACCAGAAGATCCTGAGGAAGATCCCAGCAGAGGGGTCGAAACGTCAATCATTTTAGAAGAAACATGACGCGGCCTAAAATCCCAGAAACTTTTAACTTCGGTGAAAACGGCCACGAAAGGCTGCAGACTCACATAAACAAAATATATAGCTTAAAAAACCCTCGTTCGCCTAAGACCTAAATACGGTTAGGCAGTCTCAGATTCTTACAAGATAGGACTGACAGAGCAAAGAGAGAAGATCCAAAGAAGACCATCGCGCTTCGTTGTAGACTCATTTGGTACGAACAAAACTATCCCAAAGATGCTCCTCAGCCTATTACAGTGGCAGTCGCTGCAGGACATACGTCCTGCATCATGGTATCTAATGTTAAACTTCAGAGAGCGTGCGTTCCTACAAGAGTCAACCAATATATTGCTTCCTCCTATGTATATCCCGCGAAAAACTTTGAATCTAAGATTAGAGATATTCGAGCCCACACCGAGGCTTAGCAACAATCGTTTCTTCCCACAACCTCGCGGCTGGTACACGAAGAGGGGAAGTGGCACTGGTACACAGAATACTCTCCACCATACATCGTAAGGTGGCTTTCGAAGTACAGATTTTATTTTAATTTACTGTAAATCCTTCGAACGAAAAAACGTGCTCAATAATTCGTAGAACACACGGGTCACATCCGTCTACAAGGAAGGTAGCAGAAGTCATCCATAAAACTACCGTCCAATGCTACTGAGTTCAATTTTTTTGAGAATTTTAGAAAATATGCTGGGTTCAAACGTCATAAGATACCTCTACCTCCTACATGCCAACCGGAATGTATCCCGAAAACACATATCATGCAAAACACAACTCGCGATTACCTCACGTGACTACCTGAAAGCGACGGATCAAGGCAGTCGAGTGGATGTTTCTCAATTTCAGAAAAGTCTTTCATTCAGTACCACACACTGATAACATTTCCAAGAGGTGCAAAGCTTGGTTCGTTGCTCTAATGTGCAGAAATATAAAATTATGCATTTTAGAAAACGAAAAATTCGCATCTGAAATCGGTCAACTCATACAAATACCTGAACGTAGCAGTGTACAGGGATGTGAAAGGGCACCATCATACAGGGTCTCGTAGGGAAAGTAAGTGACAGACTTCGATACGTTGGTAGAATACGTATTTGACTGTTTTCTGGAAATCATCTTAACTGGTTAATTATGTAATTTTATGCTAATAACATGTTTTTCTCCTTGTTGAATATCAGTATTCTTTTACAGAAACAGAAATGAAATTAACATGATTTGAAACGCTCCATTCGAGTCACGTGATGCCTGTTATGTTACTGGCTAGCTCGCTGCTCCTACTGTCACAAAGTTAATTCACAGTGCTGTCTTGTTTTGGAACTCACGTTTCGGAAAATGGATTACAAATAGTGTGTAGTACCACACTATGGATATACATTCATAGAAACTCTTAAAAATGGTTTTTAGAAAACATTTCCCACTGTTACAAACAAGGATGGAGTCGGTCGACGAAATTAAACTCTTATTGTTAGTAAATTATCGTTATACCCACTTCCTTTGCACAACATTGGTCGAAGTCGGCAACACAGGAGCAACAAGTACATGGATCAAAGAAATTTATTTAAGAAAATAAAATAAAAAAACCGAAAAAGTTAGTATCTCTGTTGGTAGAGCGATGGGTTTTGAATATTAAAAGATGTTATCCATAGCTCGCTGGTTAGAATCCAGCCTCTGACAACATTTTTTTTACTTATTTTAAAACAAATGGATAGTCCTTTCACATGAATACCAAATCACAATTTCAAAACTTCACCACACTCATTACGAACAGAGTATTATTGGGTTTTCCTTGGCGTTTACATGTGCTTACATTTGCAATAGCTGTTCACATACGTCATGTTCAAAAACACATTTCCTAGTTAATGTGACCACACACTTTTTACTTTATTAGAAACAATTGTTTTAATCTTCCTACTGTCCATCTAGGATTCTTATTGATAAATCTTTTGAAGTTCCATCATCTTACGTAAGATGAAGTTAAGTCTACTTTAGATACTGGCTTTAGTTTACACTCACAAACAACACATCCCTTACGTTTGCTTGCATACGAAACCTCATCCTCTTACACCTCGTTACACTGGATGAGGAAAGTGATCTTCACTGTTAGCAATGCTTTCCAAAAAAGGGTAATTGTTTGTATACAAACCAGATGCATTTATCTTCAGTTGTCTATTTCTCAGACTGAGATTAATGTGAAGCTGTATACAACATATCCCATCATCTAAACAGCTGCTACGAGTACAATGAGTTCTTGTTAACGCTATATTTATATTTTGTGTAAAACTTTTAAAATTTTATGACCCCTTCGAGTCTGTGTTATGCCTTACGATTAATCACAGGTGTTATCCGATGCGCCACAGACCACGTGATTCTGTTGTTAGATCAGCTGAGTATCTTGTATAGAGGAAATCAGCGCTAAGATTTGGGAAAATAATTTTATTGAGCTCTCGGTCGCGTTTCATGACTGATTGTCGGCAGCCTACATGTAAGATATGTACTCATTTTCAGAAATTCCACAACTGCCTAATTTTGAGCGGGTTTAATGATGCTGCAGGAGCAAGAAAACGAATGTCCGTCCTTACACATCTCGCCGCTCTAAATGAGTGGAACATAAAAGCATCAATTTTCGTAAAGTTTCCACTATCAGCGTTCACAAATTTCCTTTCTGTTGTTACTTGAAAATTGTAAATGCGTTTTGCATCGCTAAATAGTTAAACTATTTGCAGAAAAAGTACGTAAAAACCTATAACTTTGGCTAACACTCATATAACACACGTATAATTTCGTCTTACGCCTAGTCTGTGATGACAGTGTGCGAACCATTCAACGAAACATCATCGATATGGGCTTTCGGAGCAGAAGACCCGCCTGAGCCCGTCAACACCGACATTGGACTGGAAACATGTTGCCTGGTCGTACGAATTTAGTTTCAACGCCGGTCGTTGTGGCCGGGCGGTTCTAGGCGTTTCAGTCTGGAACCGTGCTGCTGCTACGGTCGCAGGTTCGAATCCTGCCTCGGGAATGGATGTGTGTGATGTCCTTAGGTTAGTTAGGTTTAAGTAGTTCTAAGTCTCGGGGACTAATGACCTCAGATGTTAAGTCCCGTAGTGCTTAGAGCCATGTGAACCTTCTAGTTTCAAATTGTATCGAGCGGCATGGACGTGTATGAAGACAACCTCATGAATCCATGGACCCTGCATTTCAGCAGGGGACTGTTCAAGCTGGTGGAGGGTTTTTAAATAACAGAGAGTTTTCAATCACGTGACCAACTCTTGATATTTAATTATTTTTGAGCTTTAATTACATTGAAACAAGAGATATTTTGTGAGAAAGTTGACCGTAAGTACGGTCTGAATGTTATAATCACTCCGAATTACAACAATCCTAACCAGAAAAAGAGCCTTTTCTATGCAAATACAACAAGGTGATTAATTACAAGACAATTGTGTGTCCCAGCACAGAGCTTTGGACAATTGTGTGGGACTCGTATCACACAGAAAGAAAAGGGGATACTGAACGTTGAAACTAGACAGTTATAATTTGCCATCTTCCGTATAGACTGAAGAAACTCGTACACCTGCCTAATATCGTATAGGGCCCCCGCGAGCACTCAGAATTACCTCAATGCCGCGTGGCATGGACTCGACTAATGTCTGACATAGTGCTGGAGGATTTGACATCATGAATCATGAAACTTCCTGGAAGATTAAAACTGTGTGCCGGGCCGAGACTCGAACTCGGGACCTCTGCCTTTCACGGGTAACTAAGCTGCCCAAGCATGACTCACGCCCCTTTCTCATAGAATTTAATTCCGCCGGTAGCTCGTGTCCTACCTTCCAAACTTCGCAGAAGCTCTCCTGCATACCTTGCAGAACTAGCAATCCCGGAAGAAAGGACTTCTGCGAAGTTTGGAAGGTAGGAGACGAGGTACTGGCGGAATTAAAGCTGTGAGGACGGGGCGTGAGTAGGGCTTGGTTAGCTCTGTTGAGAGAGCACTTGCCCGGGAAAGGCAAAGGTCCCGAGTGCGAGTCTCGGCCCGGCACACAGTTTTAATATACCAGGAAGTTTCATATCAGCGCACATTCCACTGCGGAGAGAAAATTTCAATCTGGAACTATGAATGCTGCAGGGTTGTCCATAAATCCGTAAGAGTACGAGGGGGTAGAGATCTCTTCTGAACAGCACGTTGCAAAGCATCCCAGATACACTCAATAATGATCATGTCAGGAGAGTTTGGTGGCCAGCGGAAGTGTTTAAACTCAAGAGTGTTTCTGGAGCCACTCTGTAGCAATTCTGGAAGTGTGGGGCGTCACGTTGTCCTCCTGGATATTGTCAAAAAAATGTTTCAAATGGCTCTGAGCACTATGGGACTCAACATCTTAGGTCATAAGTCCCCTAGAACTTAGAACTACTTAAACCTAACTAACCTAAGGACATCACACACACCCATGCCCGAGGCATGATTCGAACCTGCGACCGTAGCAGTCCCGCGGTTCCGGACTGCAGCGCCAGAACCGCTAGACCACCACGGCCGGCGGATATTGTCCATGTCTGTCGGAATGCACAATAGACACGAATGGATGTATTGAAGTACAATGAAATCCAGATCAGGTGTTGAGAAATATCAACGGGGACAGTTGAAAATGTGTGCCCCGACCCTGACTCAAACCCGAGATCTCCTGCTTACATTGCACACGCTCTATCCATCTGAACCACCGAGGACACAGACGATAGAGCGACTGCAGGGACTTATCTCTGGCACGCTACCCGTCAAACCCACATTTGCCAAAAAATGGCTCTGGGCACTATGGGACTTAACATCTGAGGTCATCAGTCCCTTAGAACTTAGAACTACTTAAACCTAACTAACCTAAGGACATCACACACATCTATGCCCGAGGCAGGATTCGATCCTGCGACAGTAGCGGTCGCGCGGTTCCAGACTGAAGCGCCTAGAACCTCTGGACCACACCGGCCGGCCCACATTTGCAACTTACTGTTCACACACATGTCCGAAAGAACAGTTACGATCTTCACATATGAATGGATGTAGGTGATCAGACAGGATTCTTACGTACATGTGACCTGTCAGAGTCGTATCTAGCTGTATCAAGGGTCCCACATCACTCCGCTTAAACAGTCCCCTGCAGACATGCAGGGTCCATGGATTCATGAGGTTGTTTTCATACCCGTACACGTCCATCCGCTCGATACAATATGAAGCGAGACTCGTACGACCAGGCAACACGTTTCCAGTCCAATGTCGGGGTGGACGGGCCCAGTTTTGTGTAGTGCAGTCATCAAGAGTACACTAGTGGCCTTCTGCCCGAAAGCCCATATCGATGATGTTTCGTTGAATGGTTCGCACACTGACACTTTTTGGTGACCCAGCATTGAAAACTGCAGCAATTTGCCGAAGAGTTGCACTTACGTCACGTTGAACGATTATTTTCAGTCGTCGTTGGTCCCATTCTCTGAGGATTTTTTCCGCCCGCAGCGGTGTCAGAGATTAGATGCTTCACCGGATTCCTGAAATTCACGGTACATTCGTGAAATGGCCGTACGGGAATATCCCCCCTTCATCGCTACCTCTGAGATGCTGTGTGCCATAGCTCGTGCGTCGACTATAACACCACGTTCAAACTCACTTACATCTTGATGAATTGCCATTGCAGCGACTGTAACCGATCTAACAACTGCGCCAGACACTTGTTGTCTTATATAGATGTTGCCGACTGCAGCGCCATAGTCTGCCTGTTTGCATATGTCTGTATTTGAATACGCATGCCTATACCAGTTTATTTGGCGTTTCAGTGTATTATATTGTTTTGCCTCTGCTACTCAGGAACAATCTTTACTGTCATATCAGTGCCCGCAAAACGTTTTGTGCATATTTACTGTAGCGTCTGCTATACTAGATTATATTGCCTAAGATCTTCGAAGCGGGAGCCGCCCGGCCAATAACAACTGATGGCAACAAGACAGTCTACATGGTTTGCAAGTCTGAAGGAGAACAAAGCCTTTTTCAGAGTGCTTATGCTGTTTGAACTATTCTCGAGTGATGTTGTGCTTCCGCTTTTGTGTGATATTGTGTGCTTTTAAGCGTGGCTACATTGAATTAAACTGAGGAAGATGAAGAGCAATATCTGAAAGCAGCTTACAGATTCAAGACACAAGGGAATTAAAGACACTAGCTGCCTGTGTGCATAGATTTATATCAATGGAACACGTTGAAAAGCTTTTTCGGGACTAGGAATCGAACCTGGGTCTTCTGCTTACTGGGCAGATGCGCTGATCACTTAACCATCCAGACACAGCGGTCTTCTGCTTACTGGGCAGATGCGCTGATCACTTAATCATCCAGACACAGCGGTCAGCACTATTGCACAGACTATCCTAGCACGCCACCCGTAAGACCAAAAGTCTCATCTTATGATATACCGGTTGAGTCACTAACTATTGCCACCAAGAATAACTCCGAAAATATGATAGGAGCTGGAAAGTTTGTGGGGAAAAAGTTGCTTAGGACAAAGGGGGCCATAATATGACATTGGCTTTTTGTTGCTAGGTGGAGTCGCTTCATAGGTACGAAGGTCAGGTCTTTTTTTATTTTTTTTAATTTTTTTATGGGATACTGTAGTTTGGTACTTATTTTCTGACCGCGGCTACCGAGAAGAATCGAAAGATGTATAACAGTAAGCTCTTTGAAGGTCAACGAAGGTCCAAATGTGGCATGAACGTCCATTTACAGAAGGTATTCGAAATGATGCCAATTGGTATCAACGCAGTGCTGCATTCTTCTTTCATGGATTGAGCAGTATTCCTTATCACATCGGCACTTACCGAAGCACATGCTCTGACAGTTTTCTCTCGCATATCTTCAGGTGTACTTGGAACATCTTTATAAACAATGGCTTTTACGAATCCCCACAAGAAAAAATCCTGAGGCGTAAAGTCTGGCGAACGAGCCGTCCACGACACTTCTCCTCCGCGTCCAAGCCAACGATTTGGGAATTGTCTCTACAATTTATCTCTAGCCATCAGCGAAAATTGTGCCAGACACCCATCGTGTTGACACATTCTGATCCTTGTTCCTAAAGATATTTCTTCCAATAACAGACCTAATGTTCTTGCAGGAATGTGGTGTACTACCTACCATTATCCTTTTCTTCTCTATAACTCTGTCCTCTAGAATTCCACACCATACATTCACCGACCACGGTTTTTGGTCTGAAACTTGCCGCTGCCAACATGGATTTTCAGTTGTCCAATAATGCAGGTTATGCAAATTAACATTCCCATGGTTCGTGGATGTAGCCTCGTCAGTATATAAAATCAAATTAATAAATGTGTCATCCCTCTGAAGTTGAGCCCATCGGCAGAATTCAGTGCGACGCATACAATCCGCACCAGTTAATTCTTGGCAGAGACTGATATGGTAAGGATCATATTTACGGCGATGCAGAACACGAACAACACTACTCTGGCTCATGCCAGATTCCTTTTCGATTTTGCGCGAACTCACACAAGAATCTCAAATCACAGTGGCAAGAGTACCAATTTCCGTCTCCTCGTTAGTAACTTTCCTTTCCCTGATATGTTTCCGATGCGTTAAAGATCCAGTAGTTCTCAATTTTTCATACACATATTTAAATGTACGACGTGTATGGTGAATACGTTGAGGATATCTTTCAGCGTATAAGTCTCTAGCTCTCACTGAATTTCATTGACATTCTCCATAAATGAGAAGCATATAGACTTGTTCTTCGAAGGAATACATCATTTGCATTCGCTTGATTCGACGATAATAGTCTTACGTATTTATTAGTGTTGTATTGCGAAACCGTCGAATGGTGTTTACATGTCAATGGCACGTTAGATGAATACGCCGTATTCGGCGAATATTTACTACTTGCACGATATACGAGAGAGAATTGTCAGAGCATGTGCTTCGATAAGTGCCGAAGAGATAAGGAGTACCACTCAATCCATGATTAGAAGATTGCAGCACTACACTGATACCAATGGTGATCACTTCGAACAACTTCTGCAAATGGACGTTCATGCCACCTTTTTGACCTTCGTTGATCTTCAAAGACCTTACTTCTACACATCATTGGATTCGTCTCGATAGTGTCTATCAGAAAATGAGTACCAAACTATAGCATACCACTTAAAAAGAAACAAAGTTGACCTTCATATATCTGACGCGACCCCACGTAGCAAGAAACAAACCAACGTCATATTATTGCCCCCATTTTCCCATTCAACATTTGTCCCACAAACATTTCAGCTACTATCATACTTTCGGAGTTATTCTAGATATCAATAGTTAGTGACTCACCCCATAACATATAATATATAATGTACAATAGTAATTCTCAATTTACACTACACACTGCTGAAGTATTGCCCCTGAACATTAACTTCATTACTCGCGGTATCTAGCTGTTTCCCTTAACAGTTCGAGCTCTGTGTGCTTCATCGAAGGGCTCACTGGCCATATATATATATATATATATATATATATATATATATATATATATATATATATATATATAGGGTGGTCCATTGATAGTGACCGGCCCAAATATCTCACGAAATAAGCATTAAACGAAAAACTACAAAGAACGAAACTTGTCTAGCTTGAACGAGGAAACCAGATGGCGCTATGGTTGGCCCGCTAGATGGCGCTGCCATAGGTCAAACGGATATCAACTGCGTTCTTTTAAATAGGAAACCCCATTTTTTATTACATATTCGTGTAGTACGTAAAGAAATATGAATGTTTCAGTTGGACCACTTCTTTCGCTTTGTGATAGATGGCGCTGTAATAGTCACAAACGTGTAAGTACGTGGTATCACGTAACATTTCGTCAGTGCGGACGGTATTTGTTTCGTGATGCATTACCCGAGTTAAAATGGACCGTTGAACAATTGCGGAAAAGGTCGATATCGTGTTGATGTATGGCTATTATGATCAAAATGCCCAACGGGTGTGTGCTATGTATGCTGCTCAGTTACTGGATGACATCATCCAAGTGTCCGGATCGTTCGCCGAATAGTTACGTTGTTTAAGGAAACAGGAAGCGTTCAGCCACATGTGAAACGTCACTCGCGACCTGCAAAAAATGATGATGCCCAAGTAGGTGTTTTAGCTGCTGTCGCGGCTAATCCGCAGATCAGTAGCAGACAAATTGCGCGAGAATCGGGAATCTCTAAAACGTCGGTGTTGAGAATGCTACACCAACAGCGATTGCACCCGTACCATATTTCTATGCACCAGGATTTGCATGGCGACGGCTTTGAGCGTCGTGTACAGTTCTGCCACTGGGCACAAGAGAAATTATGGGACGATGACAGATTTTTTTCACTCGTTCTATTTAGCGACAAAGCGTCATTCACCAACAGCGATAATGTAAACCGGCATAATATGCATTATCGGGCAACGGAAAATCCACGATGGCTGCGACAAGTGGAACATCAGCGACCTTGGCGGGTTAATGAGTGGTACGACATTGTGGGAGGAAGGATAATTGGCCCCCATTTTATCTATGGCAGTTTACATGGTGCAATGTATGCTGATTTCCTACGTAATGTTCTACCGTTGTTACTACAAGATGTTTCATTGCATGACAGAATGGCGATGTACTTCCAACATGATGGATGTCCGGCACATAGCACGCGTGCAGTTGAAGCGGTATTGAATAGCATATTTCATGACAGGTGGATTGGTCGTCGAAGCACCATACCATGGCCCGCACGTCCCCGGATTTCTTTCTGTGGGGAATGTTGAAGGATATTTGCTATCATGATAGACCGACAACGCCTGACTACATGCGTCAGCGCTTTGTCAATGCTTGTGCGAACATTACGGAAGACGAACCACTCGCTGTTGAGAGGAATGTCGTTACACGTATTGCCAAATACATTGAGGTTGACGGACATCATTTTGAGCATTTATTGCATTAATGTGGTATTTACAGGTAATCACGCTGTAACAGCATGCGTTCTCAGAAATGACAAGTTCACAATGGTATATGTATCACATTGGAACAACCGAAATAAAATGTTCAAACGTACCTACGTTCTGTATTTTAATTTTAAAAGTCATATCTGTTACCAACTGTTCGTCTAAAATTGTGAGCCATATGTTTGTGACTATTACAGTGCCATGTGTAACAAAGCGAAAAAAGTGGTCCAACTAAAACATTCATATTTATTTACGTACTACAAATATGTGTAATAAAAATGGGGGTTCCTATGCGGGCCAACCATAGTGCCATCTGGTTTTACCCTTCAAACTAGACGAGTTTCGTTCTTTGTAGTTTTTTCGTTTGACGCTTATTTCGTGAGATATTTGGCCCGGTCGCGACCAATGGACCAACACACACACACACACACACACACACACACACACACACACACACACACACACACACATATATATATATATATATATATATATATATATATATATATATATATATATAGGGTGAGTCACCTAACGTTACCGCTGGATATATTTCGTAAACCACATCAAATACTGACGAACCGATTCCACAGACCGAACGTGAGGAGAGGGGCTAGTGTAATTGTTTAATACAAACCATACAAAAATGCACGGAAGTATGTTTTTTAACACAAACCTACGTTTTTTTAAATGGAACCTCGTTAGTTTTTATAGCACATCTGAACGTATAAAAAAATACGTAATCAGTGCCGTTTGTTGCATTGTAAATGTTGTGTCTAGACAAGACAACCTAGTCACAAGGAGAGGGAGCCGAAAGGCACGCGCTTAAACTCACGCAGGCTGGCGTGAGGTCTGAAACAGGATACGTAATGATTGCTATAAAGAAAAGTACGTAGCTTCTGGAATACTTAACTTTAATCCACATTTGTAGAACATCGCTCTTGATGATACATTAATAGAATCTCAATATCACTTGAATACGGCGCCTTGCTAGGTCGTAGCCAATGTAGCTGAAGGCTATGCTAACTATCGTCTCGGCAAATGAGAGCGTAGTTGTCAGTGAACCATGGCTAGCAACGTCGGCTGTACAACTGGGGCGAGTGCTAGTACGTCTCTCTAGACCTGCCGTGTGGTGGCGCTCGGTCTGCAATTACTGACAGTGGCGACACGCGGGTCCGTCGTATACTAGCGGACCGCGGCCGATTTAAAAGCTACCACCTAGCAAGTGTGGTGTCTGGCGGTGACACCACAGTAAAATGTTAATTACATCCGGAGATATTGTAACCTAAAGTTGACGCTTGAAACCTCCGACTTTCAGTTGCGTGTTGTAACAAACACGGGCCACGGTCGGCGAGCAACATCTGCAGGGACATGTTTACGATGACGACCGTGTTTACGAGTGTGGCTGTAGTGCACTGTTGTGGTTTGGTCTAGCTGTCGCAGTGTCCGCATGTAGCGCTTGCTGCTATTGTTATTCTGCATTCGTCTCCGCACGCAGACCAACTGTAGTACACCGTGTGTACCACACGTCTGGGATAGTATAGTGTTGTAGGAACTGTGACCATGGTGTATTCGAACTCTGAAAAGGCGGAGATGATACTCATCTATGGCGAGTGTCGACGAAATGCAGCTGAAGTCTGCAGGGTGTATGCAGGACGGTACCCGGACAGAGAGCATCCAACGTGCCGCACGTTGCAAAACATCTACCGCCAACTGTATGCAACAGGTATGGTCGTAGCACGCAAACGGGTCCGTAACAGGCCCATCACGGGAGAAGCGGGTGCAGTTGGTGTGTTAGCTGCTGTTGCCATGAACCCACACATGAGTACACGGGACGTTACGAGAGCCGGTGGACTGAGTCAAAGTAGTGTCATGCGCATACTGTATCGTCATCGCTTTTAACCGTTTCATGGGTCGCTACATCAGCAATTACATGGTGATGACTTTAATCATCGAGTGCAATTCTGTCAATGGGCATTAACAGAGAATGCGTTGCAGTTCTACCTGTTTACCAATGAAGCGGGTTTCACAAAACACGGGGCAGTGAATCTACGGAACATGCATTACTGGTCCGTGGACAATCCTCGCTGGCTCAGACAGGTAGAGCGACAACGACCGTGGACTGTAAATGTATGGTGCGGAATCATTGGCGACCAACTCATTGGTCCTCACTTCATTGCAGGGGCCCAAACAGCTGCAACATACATCGCGTTTCTACAGAATGATCTACCAACGTTGCTCGAAAATGTCCCACTGGAAACGCGTCGACGTATGTGGTATCAGCATGATGGTGCAACCGCACATTCCGCAATTAACACTAGGCTGACCCTTGACAGGATGTTCGACGGGCGTTTCATAGGACGTGGAGGACGCATAAATTGGCCAGCCCGTTCTCCTGATCTTACACCTCTGGACTTCTTTCTGTGGGGTACGTTAAAGGAGAATGTGTACCGTGATGTGCCTACAACCCCAGAGGATATGAAACAACGTATTGTGGCAGACTGTGGCGACATTACACCAGATGTACTGCGGCGTATGCGACATTCATTACGCCAAAGATTGCAATTGTGTGCAGCAAATGATGGCCACCACATTGAACATCTATTGGCCTGACATGTCGAGACACACTCTATTCCACTCCGTAATTGAAAACGGAAACCACGTGTGTACGTGTACCTCACCCCTCATGGTAATGTACATGTGCGTCAGTGAAAAAGACAATAAAAAGGTGTTAGCATGTGGACGTAATGTGCTGTTCCAGACCCTTCTGTACCGAAGGTCCATCACCGTTCCCTTTGGATCCCTACGTAATTCGGTGCTCTCCGATACACACGATCGAACAGCGGAGGAGTGGTACTCAAGCGTCAACTTTAGGTTACAATATCTCCTCATGTAATTAACATTTTACAATCAAACAAACGGCACTGATTACGAATTTATTTATATGTTCAGATGTGCTAACGAAACTAACGTGGTTCCATTTAAAAAAACGTAGGTTTGTGTTAAAAAACATACTTCCGTGCATTTTTTTATGGTTTGTATTAACCAATTACACTAGCCCCTCTCCTCACGTTCGGTCTGTGGAATCGGTTCCTCAGTATTTTATGTGGTTTACGAAATATATCCAGCGGTAACGTTAGGTGACTCACCCTGTGTATATGGGACCCGTGATACGCGTAGATACGACTTTGACAGGTGACACGTACGTAAGCATCCTGTCTGATCACCTACATCCATTCATGTCTATTGTGCATTACGACGGACTTGAGCAATTCCAGCAGGACAATGCTTCACCCCATGCTTACAGAATGGCTACAGAGTGACTCCAGGAACACTCTTCTGGCCACCACATTTCCGCTGGCCACCAAACTCCCCAGACATGAACATTATTGAGCGTATCTGGGACATGCCGTTCAGAAGAGATTTTCACCCCTCGTCCCCTTACGGATTTATGGACGTCCCTGCAGGATTCATGGTGTCAGTTCTCTCCAGTACTACGTCAGGCAATAGTCGAGTCCATGCCACGTCACTTTGCAGCACTTTGCGAGGTGCTGGGGCTAGCAGTGTATTTAACACACTAAATTCTTATCGAATTTTCATATGGAAATGACGGTCTAAGCCCCCCCTTTTCTAACTCCTACTTTTGCTGTTGCACATGGATTAAGAAGAAACGCGAACTGACTGTAATCGACCCTGCAAGTGGAGTAGAAAAGAGTTTGGCACCTGCAATAATTTCATTTGATAAATAAGTTAAATAAAGGAAAGTTTCATTAACGTAGTGAGAAATGATAGGGTTACTCTACTGATTAACAGAATGAAACTTCTGTCCAAAATAACAATATGATTTATTATAACTCAAAATACTAAACAAAAACACATGAAACATTTACAATACATCAAATTGGCTCAAATTGGATACTCAAATAAATGCTGTGAAGGTGAAGTTCTCCCTAAACTAGATTGTGACATTTGTGACGAAGTGGTATGTGGAGCCAATTCCTTGCAACTCAAGTCTTAAGAGAGACACACAGCCAACCCAGCATTAATTGCTGCTGCATTAGTGAGAACTCAGACAATGAACACCCAAGACAGATCAAAGTTAGAAAAGACAAACAGGTGCGCTCTGCTAAGCTCGGATTATCACCTAGCAAAATTGCCTGCTTTGCTGGTGCTGCGGACGTACGTTACCAAGCTGTCTTCTTAACTGCACAGACACGATCTGGCATACTGGAGTGGATGGCTGGTTGCTTCGACGTCCCGTCGTGGTGATGATAATGTCGCGAGTATAGCCCGAAACAAATTATCCTGGCCTGGTTGTTCCAGACTAAAGACTTCCTAGCAATACAAATGCGCCTCTGAGGGAGACGAAGAAGGCTCGCCACACAATCACTGATGGTACAGTGATTGATTTTAACAAGCGAAGTCACACAGTAACTCAGATACAATCAACTTTAGCCAAAACTGCTCAAGACAGACAACATAGGCCTCTTGTACGCAGAACACTCAATTGCCAACTGTACTCGGAAAGTTACGTTGAAATCGAAACTTCAGCAACTTCGTCAAACAGTTACAATTAAATAAAAGTATATTAGACAGCCAATGGAAGGCAGGCTGTCCAGAGCAGCGAGAGCTGAGTCTTGTAACCTACTCCGACCGAAAGGCGAGAGCCAACTACTCCACAAGAGCACCCGTACAAACCGAACACAGAACATTCCCGCCCCCACGACAGTGGCTGTGGTAAACCGTTCCAATCAGCAACCCCGAAGACCGGCGGAAAATTCCACTCTATTGCCGGAGCACTACCATTCCACCAATGGAGATTCTTGGCGCCAATTTCTGCGCTGATTTTGCTACGTCACGGAGCTATGCCCTGAGCAAGCCAATCACAGTTACGATTTTGCAGAAAGCGCGGGAATTTGCCCACCACAACTGCCTGGGTACACAAATCATTGCCACGCCTCGCTGGTAGCCCGCCGGAAAGTGTTTTCGCTAAGTTTCTGCAAAGTAACGGAACCTCTAGCCCAGCCGCTACTTCAGACCCCTGCGAGCGCGTCTCCACCGCTATTTTACAATGTCGGCGTCTGGAAAGCATTCACTCGACTCCCTCACACCCATCGGCTTACCCTTTCAAGATCATCAGAGCCCGCCTGACACTGGACCACCCGGGTGATGAGAGACACTGCGTGGGAAGTTCGCGTGTGAAGGAATAGCAACTTTTCACCACATGCAATTAGAGAGGAAAATCGTAAGATAGAAATATGGGAGGGGGCTCATGCCACCTCTCAACTTCTGAGTTGTCACATGGATCATACACGATATTAGGTTGGAGTACCAGTTTCTTTGATTCTTCAGTGTATAATTAAATTTGGAGCTAATAATCACAAATGAAAAGAGAATCTCATGCGTTATTTATATTTCGATCCTTTCTTCAGAGTAAAGGAAGTACATTTTCATGATGGTGGTAATGACTAACCATGAGGCATTACACTACTATAGCGCACGGGGATAATACGATAATGACCTAGTGCCTACAAGTCAATCACTCGCCACTTGTCATGTCCTACGAATTGTATGATTTGAGATGATTCAATTACTTTCATAATTTGTTTTCAGATTCCGGATGGTACGTTTGCCTGGAGAATTCCAGACCAGCAGATGTTCGACGCATTGAAACAAACGATGTATCACCAGTTAAAAACACTCATATGTTATGAAAATAATGGAATCCACGATACCATACGTGTCTTTACCACCGATGTTTATCTTGGTCAGTGCTGGCCACTGCGTGGTAAAATTAATGCGGGCTGTGTCTACGGGCCACGAGCGCGTCAGGCCGCTACCTGTCTCGGCTTTCTCGGTCTTTCCCGAAAGTACCCGATACAGAGTGGCAATTAATTTAGTATTGTAGTGTGGCATTTTTTGAACGGCACAACTTTCTTCAGATTGGCAGAGTAGTGCTGTCAGTGCTATTTATCCTTGTTCATAGTATGAAGGAAGTTCACAGGTCAAGCCGTTTTTCCCACAAAAAAGAAACTGTCTAGCGATCTATCGTTACAAGCTTTTAAAAATAAGTGAAGATGACAGAAGAGAGGAATGAAAAAAAAATTGGGAATATGTGGTAAGGTCTTGTGGGACCAAACTGCTGAGGTCATCGATCCCTAAGCTTACGCACTACTTAGTCTATCTTGAACTAACTTTCGTTAAGGACAACACACACACACCCATTCCAGAGGGAGGATCCGAACCTCCGACGGGGAGAGCCGCGCGGACCGTGACAAGACGCCTCAGACCGCGTGGCTGCCCCCCACGGCAGAGGATTGAGAATCTTCATATACATATTTAGCAATCGCATAAACGAAGAGTACTACAGATTTGCTACGCAACGACATTATAATACTATGCAGAAAAAACTGAAAGATGATGTAGTTGACAATGAAAGAGGAAAAAACAAGTTGGTTAATCCTCGAGACAGGCCTGGAACGATTTTTGAATTTAAAACCCGCTATTGTTGAATTTATGAAGGAGAAAGGAGTGCAGGAACGAAAATTAGAACGTCTGCAATATACTGCACGTTTCGCAATGTACTGCACTTGACTGCACAGTGCCCACAATAAGACACTGCAAGCTGATAATTATCTTATTTCTGATTTGGTGGGGACACATTTAGAAAAATCGCATTGTAGAAGGGGCAAATTTTGACGAACACAGCCAGTTCTATAAGCTCACAGGTGGTAGGAAAACGCGAGGCTCGAAAAATTCATCGTGGCCTTAAAATAATTACAGGGATAGTTTCCGAAACGATTTGAGGACACTGCTAAACTTACATGTTTTCGAGCTCTTGTAGAGACAGTTTGGCTTTTCAGTTTGAAAGTACCCCTGTGCCAGTGCAGATGTAACTATTCCCGTTTTAAAGGAAATCCTCTTAGGTTGAAATGTCGTTGGTCGTCTACAACGCTTTCCTCTGGTAGAGTTTCGACTTCTCCACATTGAAGTTGCAAAAGTGCTACGACATTTCAAATAACACTTGTCTGAAAAACCTTCTCTCGATCAGAAAATTAAATAAGTCACGATAACGTGGAACTTGAGTGCGATAATCTGTGAAATTGTCTGCGTCTATCCGCATGGTGACAGTTTGTACCAGATAATAATTATATTACGACTTTACTGTGCCAAAAAGAAATAATACTGAAAATTGTTTTTGTTTTTGATCTACTTTGTTGAGAACCTGCCATTTAAATGTGACACGTTCGCAGTGTCCACCTATTTTCCTTTCTTGGTGTCAGACAGCTTGGTGTGGCAGTATGCAGTAAGAAGGCTAAGCATTATGGCACTGGTGCCAGGACACGCTTCTCGAATTCTTGTCCACTCCTCGTCTAAATGATTCTTATGGGATCAAAGGTCTTGAGAAATTTGCCGAGTTAATAGTAGTAAATCATTTCAGATGCTCAACAATATCTGTTGTACTAAGAGGTAAGTCATATCCTATGGACACGCCTCGAATTGTTGTCCGCTCCTCGTCTGAATGATTCTTATGGAATCAAAGGTCTTGAGAAATTTGCTGAGTTACTAGTAGTAAATCATTTCAGATGCTGAACAATATATGTTGTACTAAGCATGTAAGTCATTTCCTATGGACTTAATTATACGTGTTGTCCTTTTGGAGGTCATTGACGTAGTAAGGAGGGCACCTTTAATCACAGCGATTTTTTATGGTATTTAATGACCACTGCTACAGAATATAGGCTTCTAATTCTACAGACAACGTACGACGTATACGAAGAAGGGCAGCACGAACGGTCATAAGTTTGTTTGACCAGTGGGAAAATGTCGCGGAGATGCTCAAGAAACTGTAACCGGCATGTGCTTGAAGATATGCGCAAGCTATCCCGATGAAGCCTGCTTACAAAGTTCCGAGAACATCCTTTAAATGATAAATCTACGAATATACAACGTATCAATCCCTTGTGGAAAGTGACGACAAGATTAGATCAATAACAGCACGCACACAGGCGTTTGGACAATCATTTACCTCACGCGTAATACGCGAATTGTTTGGGAAGATGTCAAAATGACTGGTACGATGGGAAATACCCTATGACACGCACTTTGCAGAGGTTTACAGATTACTGAGGAAGTGGCAAATTAGTCACTTACAGGAATGAATGTTTTGCTTCACTCTTAACTTGTTAGGAGAGAACGCACGGAGATTCGGTTCGACGGTTGGGGAAGGGGACTGGCTCGCGCGCGCTACGCGGGTTGCCGCCCAGCTCCTTTTGTCTCAGTGTCCTGCAAGCCCGGCGCATGATGACACAGCCTGCTGTGGTCGGTCAACGCGCTGCGCTGCGCTGGGGTGCGGTGTCGTGCGGTGCGGTGTATATTGTGGGGCCAGCCCGGGGCGCTCTGTGTGGAGGAAATGAGATCCCGACGGTCCGTCACGCAGACAATGGAGGCGTCCCGCGGCGGCGGGCCGCGCGCCAAATTGAACCCGCCGTCCCGTCAGGCCTCCCTCTGGTCCGTCTGCCGACGCCCTAAGAACCGCGTCACTTCCATCTCCTGTAATTATGTGTGTGACGTAGGCTCTACATGATGTGGAAGACTCGTAGGAGACACACATGGGTCTTCTTCTTACCATTTTCGTTGAATGCTCCACGCAAATGGAAGTCTGACCCATAAGAAACTATGTTGTTCAAAGTAAGAACTTGCTCAGACAACTTGACTTCTGTGCTCATTATCGGCATTCATAAAGCTATGTGTTTTAGCACTAGTAGCAGTGGGTGGCGTTTTGGAAAATACCTGGGTCTGTGACTGTGTTGTTAGCTATGATTTCTTCGGTGGTCCCTTCCGCCCTCGGTATTAGTTCAGGCAGCTGACACTCCATGACGTATGTGTGTACTCATCGGGATCTACAAGTAATACGGGCCCCACAACGAACGTCGCGCTAGTCGGCTTTCCGCCACACCTGGCCAATGTTTGGCTTCACGGGAAATCAATATGTAATTAAAAAGGTACGCACTAAAGATTTTAGTTTCATCGTGTGCTATCGAAAGCATGCGTGGATTTAAATGGTCAATCACGTATTATTAAAATAATTTGAAATAGTTACTCGTTCCCTACCAGAGAGCCGGCCGCTGTGGCTTAGCGGTTCTAGGCGTTTCAGTCCGGAACCTCGCTGCTGCTGCGGTCGCCTCGGGCATGGATGTGTGTGATGTCCTTAGGTTAGTTAGGTTTAAGTAGTTCTAAGTCTAGGGGACTAATGACCTCAGATGTTAAGTCCCATTGTGCTGAGAGCCATTTGAACCATTTGAACCATTTTGAACCTACCAGAGAGGGCTGCTGACCCTCATAAGACCTGCAGCGTTAGGTGCTGTGACGTACACAGTATAGCCTGTCTTTTTCGTGAGCCTCGGTACTCAGACGTCTAATTGTGGTTGGCACAGAAGTTTATTGATAGGTGCATTATTGCCGACGTGCATTGGAATGCGAATTGTTTAGTAATCCACTTTTGAAGTTCACAAATTGGCATTCTACTGCATTTATGCTTTCATTTTACTTTCTTAAGGCCACGCCAAATGTCTAGTCGTTTGCAGTTGGTTACATTAGGCTAGCAATGAGTATTTGCTGCTACACTCACGGTTCTTTTCCATTAGCCCCCGTTTACCGAGTGTGATACTGGCTGACTCAAAGAAACTTTTCATGTCTCACTTGTACGGGCTCTCGCTTTTACTTGCCAGATTTTTTACATGACTGGTACAATTTTCTCGTACACAGTCAAGGCATGACCTGGTATTCACATCTGTATGTATTGTGTACTACTTAGTACACGGAGCTAAGAAGAGGTGAGCTACAGACTGGTGAAGCCGCTGTCCTCGTAGGCAAGCTGGACAGGAGCGGAAATGATTAGCAAACATATAAATGCAGCGAACACAAGTTTTACTTAACTTATAGCTCTCCCCAAACGCTGCGATGATACGTTACAAAAGAACAAGGAGCAATGAAGTCCAGCTATTGCAAGCAGCTACATAAAGAGCGTCGTAGCGTGTGAGGTTCCCGCTACTACTGCACGAGCGAACTGTCGGAGGCTGACTAACGCTGAAGACTATGGAAGGCTGCGACTGAGACTGGGCGTAGAGCTGCCGCCGGCCGTCCTATATCGCGGTGGCAGAGGGCGCTCTGAGTCGGAGCCGCTGCACGAATGGTGCAGCGACTGCGGATCATTGGATTTTCCGAGTCCCAGCGAGACAGTAATCGACGCTTGTCGGAAACTTGCTTTTACGTTGTCAGCTGTGAGATGTTGGTGAAGGTGGTATCGATCTACGATCTACCCTTTTAATGTTAATTACTTTTGTATAGTTTCCCCTCTACTTTCCCCTGTAGCGCCTGAAGACGAGATTTGCATCCTGAAACTGGGGTTGTGTGTACGATTTTATCCAAATAAAGGATCTGTCCAGCAGAACTGGACAGGACTTCATCGTGAAAAACTTGACCTCCGCTTTAACAGCCGCTAATAGCCCATTAAAGGTTTAAATTGTCATTCTGCAGGGGAAAAGTTACTGCCAAAGTTACTTTTTTTCCTCATCACACTTCGGACAGATTAGACGCGGCCCGCCAAGATTTCCTCCCTCATGCCAAGCTCTTCATCTCAAAGTAGCTCACAGACATGTCTCCGATTACTTGTTGGATGTCTCCAGATGGGATTCTAAGTCCACCTTCATGCGAAACACTTTTGTCATTTATTTACACAACGATTTGCAAAAACACAGCACTTACTGCTTTAATAAAACTAACACGGAACGCAGAACAGGAAAACACACGCACACAAACCACTCCTCTATCACACACAGAGAAATAAATAAGGAACTTAAGTTGTCAGAACTTCTGGTACAATTTTCTAACATTCTAGAAAGATGCGATACATTTCTCGCTCCACACGCGACAGCAAGGAGGCGTAATATTTTGGGCTACGAACAAGGTGCGAAAGTTATGTTTTTCTGCGTATAAAGGCAGCTGCAAGCCGTCCAACGAACGTGAGTACATGAAAAACTATGTAACGACCTAGTGCAGACCAAAACCATATCCCTAACACTAACACAATCCCAACTGTACAACGCTGACGTAGATAAGTTCATGTTTTTGTGTTTGTTTACTAACAGACACTTATACAGTTGCAGCTGAAATAATGGATGCCGAGAATAACAGCAAATAAAACGAAGAAAATATGCCATAAATAGCTGTGACGTATAATAAATAATGTATTATGAAATGATTCACAGAAAACAATATTTGGAACGAAAAAGTACACATGTAATAATATTTTACAATGTTTTATAGGTATGCAATTTCTACATGTTTTAGAATTGAAGAACTTACTGATGATGTCGCTATTTGTCGCTGAAACTAGTTTAGCAATAAATAAGAAACAAATGTCTTTTGCATCAAGGCGGGCCGATAATCCTGTATTTTTGTTTTTGTATGCAAACACTGACCAATGGAAGGGTATCAAAATAAAATTATGGCTTCGACCCCATGCCAGGCAACCCAGTAAAGCTCTTAAATAAACTTAAGGAAACGACTGTGAAACTACATCAAACAAACATGAGCCTCAAGACCAACAAAATCTGCTCATCCAACAACATCATTCCTCAGTATATTAAAATTAATGTAAACAAAATGTCACTTGCAGCACAGTGTGCTAAACAAACAGCTGAAAGGGCTTGGTTGAAATATGAAGTTTGTTCCCTATACAAAAAGAAAAAAAAGGAACAGGAACTGAATTTACATGTCAGCTTATACAACATACATGTGGAATTCCCAAAGAAAATCACCAGCTCGTGACTACTGTATGACATAATGGAAAGAATAAATCACAATATACAGTCGACAAATAAAAGATATGGCAGAAACAGAAATTAAATAAATTCATTAATAAAAACAGCTCTGGAACTAAGACAGACATACAGAACACGTTCCATGAATGCTTAACTAATTTTACTGACATAACACGCCCAAACAAGAACACCAGCTACTTGAGAAAGACCCCAAATACAAGTTGAATACCCATATAACACACAAGACCATCGAAAATCTTATTACTGAGACTGAGTACATAACAGGGCAACATGAAAAAACCAACAAATCAGACCTTAACCCAGCCCTAACAAGAAAGCTACTGACACGGGAAATAAAAGGAATAATCGGAAAGAACGAACCATCCATAAACATAAATGAAAAGCATTTGATGAGAAAACCGTAAACAGTATACACAAGAAGCTGACACAATATAACGCACTTGCAACCAAGGCGGGCAAAAGGAACTCTCTGGTGTTAATAACGGACGTAGAATACACTGGGAAAACAGAAAAATTCCTGGAAGAGATTAAAATAACCAAGTTAACCAGCGGCCCAACACAAAGATACCAAAGGAACCTAAAGACTGTCTTAAAAGCATCAGACAAAAACTCACACAGAATCAGACAAAATAATGACACAAAAGAATCCTAAAGCTCCGCTTTCAACAAGCTTTTCAAAGGCCCGCAAATGTATTATCTCAGTCAGACCAGTTGTGGGCTTCAGAACAGCCCCAACTTACTTACTCCTACAGAAAACGTACATATACACAAACAATAGAAGTCACAAAAACACAGGTTACATAACAGAGAAAACTAAGAACGTCAACATCTACACAGTAACAAAACTGGTACTTTTTGACATTACATCCATGTACACACATATAAAGAAAAGAGAGTGTAAACACTATAGAACAACAGGTGAAAAGCAAGAAATTCCCAGACATACATGTAAATGAAATCTCATCCATTCTTAAGAAAATCACACAACAAAATTACTTCACTTTTAATACTTTTATTTGCAACAAGAGAGGCTACCCATGGGCTCCCCAATGAGTGGAACTTTAGCCAAAATTTTCGTGGATTATACAGAAAAGACAATATTCAAAGACATGTTAAAATAAGAAGGCTACAAAATATTTAATTTACTGGTACCAATATGTGGATGACATAATCTGCCTCATAGATAAAACATAAAACAGTAACGTCGGCACAGTACACTCACAATCCACTTCACAATGGAAATAAAACAAAAAAATTTCCTGTATCTTAAATTACGAGAAACAACAACAACACGAATTTTCCATCTACAGAAAGCCCATATCCACAAGCAAAGTTATCCATAGCTCATCCAACCACATGACAGTCCATAAATGTGCCAGTTTCAAACATACTCTACAGGATAAACAGAACACCTCTTAAACCAGAAAACAACACACAGGAATTATATATAATCAAGCAGATCTCTGTTGAAAGTGACTACAAAACAAAGACCATAAACAAGCTCAACAACAAAGTATAAATGTTAGACACTGGACTCGCATTCGGGAGGACGACGGTTCAATCCCGCGTCCGGCCATCCTGATTTAGGTTTTCCGTGATTTCCCTAAATCACTCCAGGCAAATGCTGGGATGGTTCCTCTGAAAGGGCACGGCCGCCTTCCTTCCTCATCCTTCCCTAATCCGATGAGACCGATGACCACGCTGTCTGGTCTCCTTCCCCAAACCAACCAACCAACCAAAGTATAAATGAAACATAACAACAGTGACCTCTCACTCTATAGCACTACCAAAAGATCTGAAAACCTGGAGGCCGAACACACATACAACGCAGGAGACCACGCCACATAAGGGTAAAGGAACAGATGGTACACACTAACATACAATAATAAAATAGCACATAAAATTGGAAACATATTGAGAAAGTAATGAAGCCCAGTAACATTCAAAACAAACAACACAGTTCAGGGAAGGCTAAGATCAGACAAAACAGCCTTAGACTAATTCGATGATGGAATACACCAATTCACATGTAACTACTGTCAGTCCCAATACGTAGGACAAAAAAGCAGAAATTTCCGAACGAGGTACACAGAGCACTTGAGAGCTGTGAAGAGTGACAGCACACATTCCACTGACGCAAAACACTTAATGAACGAAAATCACAACCCCACTAATATCGAAAGTGATCTTCACACCCTGAAACACAGCAACAGTTTATACCGAAAAGTAACAATAGAAGAAAATTATCAGATGCAAGAGAAAAAACGTAATAAACAAAAACACAACATTTTGCACTCTCCCCCAGTACACACAGAAAAATGAATAATGAACAGAAGTCGTCAGAACTCCCGCTACAATTTTCACAACCTTCTCGCAAAATGCGATACATTTCTTGCGACTCACGCTAACAGCAAGATGGCGTAATGTTTTTGTATTTCGATCAAAGTGCGAAAGTTATGTTTTTCTGTGTCTAAAAGTAGATGCAAGCCTCCCAGAGAAAGTGAGTGTATGACAAACTATGTAACAACAGAGTGCACACTAAAACTGTATCTACAACACTACCGCAATCCCAATTGCACAACTCTGACATACATAAAGTTCACGTTTTTGTGTTTGTTTACTATCAGCCACTTATACAGTTGTAGATGATATGATGTAAACCGAGAAAAACGGCAACAAAAAAAAAACACAGAAAATGTGCCAGAAACAGCGTTAACAATCATAAAAACCATGCTCTGACGAGTGCAAGTAGGCTGTTTAGGTTTTTATATTGGTAACGCCACGTAGCACTCTGTATGAAAATCACTGGCTGTGCTGTGTGCAGTCTGTGGCTGGGTGGCGTTGTTCTAATATTCGCTATTGTAGTGTTGGGCAGTTGGCTTTTAACAGCGCATAGCGTTGCGCAGTTGGAGGTGAGCTGCCAGCAGTGGTGGATGTGGGGAAGTGAGATGGCGGATTTTTGAGAGCGGATGATCTGGACATGTGTCCATCAGAAACAGTACATTTGTAAGAATGGATGTCATGAACCGCTATATATATAATGACTTTTGAACACCATTAAGGTAAATACATTGTTTGTTCTCTATCAAAATCTTTCATTTGCTAATTATGCCTATCAGTAGTTAGTGCCTTCAGTAGTCTGAATCTTTTATTTAGCTGGCAGTAGTGATGCTCGCTGTACTGCAGTAGTTCGAGTAACGAAGATTTTTGTGAGGTAAGTGATTTGTGAAAGGTATAGGTTAATCTTAGTCAGGGCCATTCTTTTGTAGGGATTATTGAAAGTCTTATTATGTTGAGCTAAAAAATATTGTGTGTCAGTTTAGTGTCGATCAGAATAGGTAAAGAGCGAAATGTCTGAGTACGTTCAGTTTTGCTCAGCTGTTTGAAAATCAAATAATGTAATAGATTTATCAGCACAGTAATTCAATAATTTTTCTAAGGGGATGTTTCATATGGCGATTCCATTGCTGTAATCTGTAACACCTGAGGGTATAATTACATTAATCCTCAGGGGGTACACGCCTACATTGTGTACTATGTGTTTGGCAAGCACAAGGAGCCCTAGCTAATATGGTATTTGCTTATACAACTTTACACATCGATACCATATTTCTCTAACACAGAATTACACAGCTATCTGATTATTTAACAGAGAAACAAAAATTTTTTTACTACGTCAGTGACAGATGTTTACGTAGTTACATAGTTGGAAAACTTCACACTTATGAAATTGTATTTTGTCTGTACTTTGTGAACTGTTCATATATTTTTTGGAACCATTGTGATACTATGAGAGCTTTGAATGGTGTATTTGGTATGTGATCATGATTTTTAAAGTACATTTTAGGTAGATGACTTTATTGAAGGTCTTGAAATTAATGAAAGAAGCTGCGACGATTTTGAGATGTGATTGATCTGTTATGATGTTATTATTACGATGACGATGTGTATTATGCTGTTGAGATATGTTTATGGTCAATAAGCTGATGCTATATGAGGAATTTGATTATGCTACATATCTGTTATGATGAAATATTGAAGAAGTGTCAACGAATATGTATATGTGTAATAAGGTAAGGAATAATGAGCAGTGGTTAGGGACTCTGACTTGTAAAAAAGGATGTTGGAAACCAAGAATCGTACTTTAAGGGTTATGAGATGTGTGCAAATGCGTGAATGTATCACAATGCGGCGAAAATTTTTTGGACACTGTTATTTTTATAGGATTTTGTTTCTACATATTTGTAACGCAAATATTTCGACCTGTGAAATTTTATTTGTATCAAACTGTCACTGTAGCAGAAACTGATGTTGCAAATATTTTGCTAAGGAAGGTAGGTCACTGTAAGCACCCAGCTGTGCGACAGTCGCCTGGAAAAAAGCCATTAGTGTGTGTCTTTCAGAGGCACAGGTGGAGAAAAAAAAGAGGCCATTATCCTCGCTATTGACATTCTTTTGTAGAAAGCATCGCAAATACGACACGCTCATTACTTGGAAACATATTGTACTTTGTGCTGAAATGCTTATGAGTTGATGGGAAATATTCATACATCTGCACACCTGATTATGACAAGTGTCTTTCTACGAGAATTGAGAGAATTTCTACTAACTTATGAAATGCCTCATGTCTACTGAATGATATTTTTATGCTTTACTTTGTACATAGTTGCTTATTTTATTTGATATCCCAGGTGTGTTGCGTCATTGGTTTTATAAAATAAAATTAAATGCATTTGCTAATGTGAAAACTTTCTGTCAACATATCTGTTAGATAATAATTTTATGATCTACATTCTTAAAAAAAAAGGAGCACTTGGAAAGAAAGAACACTAAGAAGGGACTAGTAACAGTGACTACATACACAATTTTCTTTTCAAGTACTTGGTAATTTTTATGGTAGAATAAGTTGTGGTGCACCACTTTAATGACATAGACATTAAAATGTGAATAGACATTTTCCTTATCTGCTTTGTTGTCTTTAGTGTACTATTTTTTTCTGCTTGTGGGTTTGTCATGTTTAGGTATAAGTTATAGCATTTGCTGCTGCTGTTTGCCAGGCATAGTGTTACTGAATTTGACTTTGTATTACTCTGTTAAGCCGGTTTTACTATGGATTTATTTTTCTTGTTTGCTGCCCAGTGCCTTATATTAGTTTTAATATTGCAATTGCTTTGCTAATTTAGATTTACTGCTGCTAGCTTTGCCAATTTGTATTTTTTGTCATTGCTGTTTGTGTTAATTTGTTGTGTGTTGCTGCATTGGCCTCGTCCCTTAGTTTAGCACCTGAACTCAGTAGATTTAAGTTAGCTTAAGAGACGGTAGGCTATATAAGAGAACGAGTTGTGATGAATAGGAAGAAATGAATTGAGAAGCTATAAGAAAATGGTTTGGCCAAAAAATTATTTTGAAAGAGGATATGAAAAAAAGTAGGGTTTAGGGATAACAGGTTTAGGTAGGATTTTCTTGGAAATAAATGATGAGGTAAGATAATGGAAAATAAATAATGAGGTAAGAAATATGTGAACATATAAATACAGAAAGCATGCTTGCATAGGATTTTTTCGGTGGAAACAAATGTTGAAATAAGACGAAAGATCTATGGAATGTAGTTTTGGGTTGGACTGCAGTACCAAATGTTACACTGAGAACAAACCCTGTCCTTTCCTCCTGTGTGATTCTGCTATGTGTTTGTGTACTCTTGTGTATTTGTGTTTTTCCTGTCTTTATGTGTTAAGCTAATAAGATTTATTTGTAGAATTTTTCTAGTACCAAGATACATTCACTATGATGAGGAATACTGTTATCCTCAAATATAATTTGCATTAATAATATGCTATTTACTTTGTAAAGATGTTTAGACATTATTAATTCTGTACTGTTTCAATGCTCATGTGTGAAGTTAATGTTACGAAAACTATTCTCATTATTTTATATATTTACTTATGTCATAATTCCCGTAACACTGATGTATCTGTTTATTTCTATTATTTTGTAAAGCCTGTACTACTACAAATGTTGTCTGTATTGTTATGTTCTTTAATGATGTATTTTGTACCTTTGTAATTGTATTCTTATGTTGTACATTTATAATTGTATAGACACCAGTTCATCAAATTAAGTTACATTTCACTGCACACTGTTTCTGTTTGTCATAGTATATGCACAATAGATGAGAAGTTGGGACTGTTAGTGTTTGCATGTGTGTTAATAATTCAGCAAGGGACTGATTAACAGCATTGCTAGTTCTAAGGACAATTCCAAAAATTTTGTGAGTGCACAAGTGGTGGTTCATGGACTTGCTATATTGTCCACAAGACTCTTTGATGGTGATTGTATACCTGCACAGTCGCAACAGATGGCTGCTAGCCATCTCTACAAGGACTACAGTGGGTCTGCATCTTTGATGGCCCACCAATACCATTATTTCGACAAGGACTGCAGTGGGTCTGCACCTCTGGTGGCCCACCAATACCATAATCTTAACCAGGACTACAGTGGGTCTGCTCTGTGATGACCTACCTACCAATATTTTTCAACCTCGACTGACTCTGCTGTGGGTTTGCTCTGTTGTGGCCCATTACCTGTTTGCATGTCAAGAGTCAGCACTGTCTTTCCGTTGGAAGGACAAGACTACTTCTTCAAGACTGCATGGAAATCCACTACTTCCATGTGCATTTTCTTTTACTGCTTAGACTATGAGGAAAAAAAAACACTGCAATTTTACTGTGATGAATGATCAGGACTGTATTTATGGACTGTGAGAAAATTTTAGCTTTTGACCAACATTGTATCAATAAGTGTGTGCATTTGAATTTCTTTGTTATCGTAATTAAGAAAATTTTTTTCAAATCTGTATTGGCCACTGCCCAAAACAATTTGTAAAATTTTTTGTGGGGAGCATGGGGGCTATGTAAGTAGACTGTTTAGGTTTTTATATTGGTAACGCCACGTAGCACTCCGTATGAAAATCACTGGCTGTGCTGTGTGCAGTCTGTGGCTGGGTGGCATTGTTGTAATATTCGCTATTGTAGTGTTGGGACGTGTGTCCATCAGAAACAGTACATTTGTAAGAATGGATGTCATGAACTGCTATATATATTATGACTTTTGAACACCATTAAGGTAAATACATTGTTTGTTCTCTATCAAAATCTTTCATTTGCTAACTATGCCTATCAGTAGTTTGTGCCTTCAGTAGTTTGAATCTTTTATTTAGCTGGCAGTAGTGACGCTCGTTGTATTGCAGTAGTTCGAGTAACGTAGATTTTTGTGAGGTAAGTGATTTGTGAAAGGTATAGGTTAATCTTAGTCAGGGCCATTCTTTTGTAGGGCTTAGTGAAAGTCAGACTGCGTTGCGCTAAAAAATATTATGTGTCAGTTTAGTGTTGATCAGAATAGGTAAAGAGCGAAATGTCTGAGTACGTTCAGTTTTGCTCAGCTGTTTGAAAATCAAATAATGTAAGAGATTTATTAGCACAGTAATTCAATAATTTTTCTAAGGGGACGTTTCACGTATAATAAATAAAGCATTATGAAATTATTCACAGAAAATATCTGGAACGAAATAGTACACATGTAATAATGTCTTAAAATGTTTTATAAATATTCAGTTTCTGCGTGTCTTAGATTTAAAGAACCCTCTGATGATGGCGATATTTGTCGCTGAAGCTAGTTTGAGAATAAATAAATAAATAAATAACAGAAGTGTTTTGCAACACTGAACACATGAGTAGAGTTTCAAGATAAAATTATGTTGGATGCATGACAGTATATATTGTCCCCTATAGTTCTTGGCCTCTGTGGCTTCATTTAACACCATAGAAATTATTCCCTGATGTCTTAATACAACTACTAAATACTACCCCTTTTTCTAGTTAGTATTCTCCACATATTCCTTTCTTCATCTATTATCTAGCGAACCTAGTCATTTCTTATTAGTCCATCTAATATTCACCATCTTTCTATACCATCACACTTCCAAGGCTTCGATTCTCCACCGCTTTTCCCACAGTCAGTGATACTAACAGACTTCCTTTAGCGACGAATGCTCTCTTTGCCTGTGCTACTCTGCCTTTTATACCCTTCCTCCACCACACATTACTTTTCTTCTTCGGTAGCGTAATTCCTTTACTTTACAATCTAATCCTCGATTTTGATTTAAAATTTATTGCTGATGTCTTTCGTTCTACTTCTCGTTACTTCTACCTGTCTTTGGTTTACTCTGTCAGAATCCGTGCTCACTAGATTATTTTTCTTCACTTTCAATAACGACATCAGTGACATCATCGAATCTTATCGGTGATACCCTTTCACACTGAATTTTAATCCCACACATTTACCTTTCTTTTATAAACCTTAATTCTTCTTCGATGTACAGGTTAAATAGTAAGTGACAAACACCGCAGTGGTGCCATTCACCCTTTTTAATGTGGGCACTTCTCTTTTGGTGCTACACACTTATCGTTCCCTCTTGGTTCTTAAACATGTTGTACATTACTCGTCTTTTCTTATAGTACATGAAATATTTCTGGAATTATCATTCTTCCACCAATTTACTTTGTCAAACCCTTTTTCCAAGTTAATAGTTCTTATGAACTTATCCTATTTTTTTTTTAAATTCTCGTCTACGTCATCAAGTGCAACGTCAGAACTACCTGTCTTGTGTCTCTACATGTCCTAATAACAAACTTATCGTGTTCTAACGGATCCTTAATTTTCTATTCCTCTCTTCTGTACATTATTCTTGCTTGTGACTTGGATTTATGTGATGTTAAGCTGATTATGTGATAGTTTTCATGGTTCATTCATTAAACGTTAATTAAATGTGGTAGCACCCAAGAAAACAGACAGAAGGTAAAACAACTTCTGCATAGATAATTGTGTGGCATGCTACGCTTAAGCAATAACGCAGAACAATAAACTGACAACGGGCGAGGTCATCCTAGTACTACCGAACATATCCGATGTTGGGAGACTTCTGGGATTGCAGTAAGTCGCCGTTCACTTTTCAGCAGGGCGTTTCAGTAAGAAATCTGTCATCTACTTTCAGGTTAATTGTAGAATCGTAATCACAACCGCCCAGTTTCTGTCATTACTGCGCAGATTACGGGCGGGGGGTGGATGGGGTATGATGGGTATTTGGGGTAACATTTTCACTTTCTTCCTTCCTGGGAGACGACATTCCTATGGAAATTCTTGAAAGAACTTTCCGCCATTTGACTGTAAGTTACTGTTCATTTGTTTCACACAATCATAATTTCGGCTTTTTATTAAAAAAAGGGAGAGATCCACTGTTCAGCTAGAACGATATAACACATACAAGAATGGTTTAAATACAACAAAAAGTGGTTAAAATTCATTTGTTTTTCATAAGATACTCGTATAAAAACAGACTTTTTCATTAATGTAAAAGGTCCGACCAAAAACGTTCTGAAATTAGGTTTAGCCACAGTAACAAATGGAGCTGAAAACGCCGTAACCTCTAGTAGAGTGAAAAGGAGTGCTCCACTCTTCACAGGGTACCAAAGACAGTTATTACTAATTATGGTACAGGTGATGAAGTTAGCAGAAGTCATTGCAAAATATTACGTCAAACATATATGTAGATATACGAGGGCGTGCCGAAAAGTACTTCCTCCGAATTTGTGTTAAAACTCTTAAAGATTTTTAAATAAAACAAACGTTATTAACATTTGCATCTTTATTATGCTTCTCTACATATTTTCAGCCGTCTGGCGCTAGAGGACTCCGAACTGAAGCATGAAACACGGCAGTAACTATTTCGGTGCATGAGAAACAGCATGGTGTAATTTAGTTTCGAGTTCGAAGAGTCTGTCCACACGTGGGGCACCCTCCTTCTCCTTCTGCATGACAATACCAGATCACAAGAGCGCTGCGACGTCTGCAACAATTTGGTGCCTTGGATTCACAGCTATTGATCATTCGCCGTAGTCCCGGGCTGTCCCCATCCGACTTTCATCTACTTGTAAAATTTAAAAAGCACCTTTGAGGATTTCACTTTGATGGTGATGAAGCGGTACAAGAAGAGGTGAGATTGTCACTCCGCCAACGAAGCCAAACATTCTTCAGCAGGGTACAACGAACTGGATTCCCCTTGAGATAATGTGTTTCACGTCCGGGTGAGTATGTTGAGAAGTAAAACTGAAGAGGTGATGAATAAAGATTAGAATGTTAACAGTGTTTGCTTTATTTAAAAAGCTTTAAGAGTTTTCAGACAAAAAATTCGGAGGTATTACTTTTCAGTACACCCCCGTACCTCCTGTAACTGCCCCAGAAACATCCTCTAAGTTTGGACCAACGTTTTTCTGTTCACATTAAATTGTGGCCTGATATGGTTTCCATCTTTTTATTGATAAGCCAGAATGTTAGTTCTTTACCTCACGCGGTAATCTCTCTGGATCTACTGTTTGTATATGTTTATTTCTTTTCTTTGTTTTAATCCAGCTTTTCATTCACGCTTCGATTTTTCAGTTCCCTTAGAACATCTTCACTTCGTGTTTTATCTGTTCTTTCACATTCATTCACAACTCTATGAAACCTCATTCCTTTTCATTATATTTGTTTTTGTTGTCTCTTAACCAGTATCCATGATTTAGTTCTACATAAAAGTGTTGGCAATGTGACTGTTTTATAAAAGTTCAGCCGTGTTGCTTCCTGTGTTATGCTTTAAATTTCTATTTACTATTACACAGAGAGTTCCAATTTGTCCTTCTTAATGAAACTGACGAAATATGAGAAACGTTTTTGTTGCGTCCCCAGGTCTGTAGGAGGCGCAGGAATTACTATCGTAGTTCTCATTGAACATTTTCCACAAAATGCTGTCGACGTAGTTTCACTAGATAATGTTTTCATCTTACACTCTGTACTTATTTTTTTTACTTCATATATTCCTCTTTATAAATAATCTTCTCCTGAAAAATTATGTAGTTGTTTCTCAGTGTCTACCTCCTTCTACAGAAATGTGCTTCACTGTAATTGGTTAGTTACATTTTGTTCTACTGTTTCTATCGCTTTCTCTCAGTTCCCATTCACTTTGTTCTCCTTGCAGTGGCTCGGCACACCTGGGCCTCCGTGCAATGGGTGGCAGGAGGGCTTCGCAATTCCTCACTCCATGTCACGGCATTTGCCACTGGAGGCAGTCAGGGGCGGCTGCTAATTTTCGGAGTCACGCAGAGCGAATATGGCAGATGACTGAGGCGGCAGTCTTTGATGTCGCGGCCAAACTCTCAGCCGTGGCGGCCCTAATGGAAGACGCGTGCGCTAGTTACAGGCCGCTACAGCCGCCTTTGACATCCCGCGGTACCTGCTGCTCACTCCGCCAGGGACCTCCCCCGCCTCCGGTGCCATCTGGGGTCCTGTACCCGTGTTGCTTCTCGCCTCGGTAGCCGTCTGATTGCTGGAAGCCGCGCTACCGACACAAAGGTGGAGTGGAACGTTCAGCAGGTAGTAGGAAGAGCCGAGGAATTTTAACCGAACCTCTGCGCCTCCTACAGACCTGGGGACGCAACAAAAACGTTTCTCAGATTTCGTCAGTTTCATTAACAGAATGTATACTGACGGAAATGAGATGCGTTATCCCATGAAGCACCAGTGCGATATTTATCAAACATTGTATAGATGTTCATCGCATAACAGATATTCACTGGTGAAACTTCCACGTAATTTGAGATTAACGCCCGTTATAAACGTAAGTACGAGGTGTGACGTACAAGGGCAAGAATACACCACTATATTCAATAAACATGGAAGTAGACGTTGGTCTTGAAGAACTTCTTGCCATATGTTAGATAATTCATATTTACTGTTGAGCCTCAGCTGCACATTTTTGATTAGATTACATGTTTCGACCACTCATGATCATCTTCATATCTAGTTGCGTCAGTAAGTAGTCCTGTCTACGCAGAACCACTTATCAGAGTGCTAATTATATGTGATTATGAATAGGTAAGGAGGGTTACTTATGCAAGTACTTGGATCTTAAGATAATCCAGAGCGATCGAAAAGTGCAATTTAATTAAAAACATGCAACAAAGACTGAACAACAAATACGAATTATCTTAAATATTTGTAAAGCTACTGACTCTCTCGTCACGAATATATCGACAATAGTAACTTTTTGTGAAGCCTGAAGGAAAATGTTCCCGTTCATGAAGATTCATAAGTACAGATTGATGTGAAAGTATGACAGAATATGTTCTCCCATCACAGCACAGATATTTTGTGTGGGTGATAAGTAAAAGAAGTGGACAGGCTAGTCAACGATATGTAAGAAACAACTGTCTCATATTGAGTAGAAAGGGTTGATCTGTAAATATTCAGCTTGAAGGAAGACAACTTCTTAGCCAAGGTCGCATTTGTTAAACCGTTATTTGCGATGCCAGGGTTCCGTAAAACAGAGTTACCACTGTCGATTTGTAATTAGTATACGGAAAGTGTAAAATATTAAATGATGAAAAATAGCATACAGTGTCATAAATATAATACATAAAGTGAATTACTATTAAACATATCTTGGTAAAGGTTAATGTAAGCACCCAATTAAAGTCACAAATATATCTAATATTTCAATGGTCTTTCAAACCAGTCAGTATTTTAAGATTTAAACTACGGCATGAGACAAGAGAAAATGTTGACAAATCTAAAAAGTGTTGTGTGTAATACCTAGAATGCAGCCCGCGTAAAAGATTTTATATAGGCCACACTCGTCCATCTCTTTTCGCCAGGTATACAATGCATTCTAGGGAAAATAATAAGGTGGCATTCAGTGATCGTCTGCGAGACTCATCGACCGCAATATATATATATATATATATATATATATATATTCTCCACAATGTCCGTAAAGGCAGGAAATTAGGCATTCTGGAAAATTTACAAATATACAGTCAGAAGAAACTGAAATAGTCATAAGAAAAGAAAATTTAGGACGTATTGGACGACGATCAGTTTGACTATAGGAAGGGTGAAGGAAGCCGAGAAAAATCAAGACACAGTCATAGGATTTTTCGACCTGGAAAAAAGTTCGATAATGTCAAATGGTGCAAGATGTTCGAAATTTTGAGAAAAATAAGGGTAAGTTATAGGCAGTGATGTGTAATATGCAATATGTACACGAGCCAAGAGGGTATGATAAGAGTGGGCAACCAAGAACGAAGTGCTCGTATTGAAAAGAATGTAAGATAGGGATGTAGTCGTTTGCCCGTACTGTTCAATCTGCACATCGAAGAAGCAATGGTGGGAATATAAAAAAAGTTCAGGAGTGGAGTTAAAATTTTCAAGGTGAAGGGATAACAATGACACGATTCGCTGATGACGTTGCTATCCTCAATGAAAGTGAAGAAGAATTACATGATCTGCTGAATGAAATGAACAGTCTACTGAGCACAGAATATGGATTGAGAGTAAATCCAAGAAAGACGAAAGTAATGAGAAGTAGCAGCAATCAGAACAGTGTGAAACTTAACATCTGGATTGATGGCTGCGAAGTAGACGAAGTTCTACTATCTAGGCAGCAAGTAACTAATGACGGACAGAGCAAAGAGGACATCAAAAGTAGACTAAAACTGGCAAAAAGGGCACTGCTGGCCAAGATAATTCTATTAGTATCAAACAAAGGACCTAGTTGAGGAAGAAAATTCTGAGAATTTACTCGTATGTTTGGAGCACAGCATTGAACGGTAGTGAAACAAGGGCTGTGGGAAAACCGGAACAGAAGTGAATCGAAGCATTTGAAATGTGTTGCTACAGACGAATGTTGAAAATTAGGTGGACTGATAAGGTAAAGTAAGAGGAGGTTCTGCGCAGAATCGGAGAGGAAAGGAATATGTGGAAAACACTGACAAGGAGAAGGGGCAGGATGATAGGACATCTGTTACGACATCAGGGAATAACTTCCATGGTACTAGAGGGAGCTGTAGAGGGCATAAACAGCAGTGGAAGGCAGAGCTTGAAATACATCAAGCAAATAATTGAGGACGTAGGTTGCAAGTGCTACTCCGACACGAAATGGTTGGCACAGGAGAGGAATTCGTAGAGGGCCGTATCAAAACATTCAGAAGACTAATGACTTAAAAAAAGAAATAGACACAAGAAACTATATAGCAATAAAGTTCTTAACGACTAATTAGATTTTACAGATAACTACTTTTTACAATATATTAGGATCTACTTCACTTTCTTTGGCTTTAACTGATTTCGTAAGACTTCACAGGTAATATTCTTAAAAATGTGTAGTTAAAGGCTATAGCTTATTTAGCGGCTTTTTTTGTTTTTCAAGTGTCATAATCCTACGTAGACCATGAGCTATGAATCGTGGAATATACTTGATATTTCACGCTACCTTACAGCTGAATCCTGCCCTTTTTCACCTGTCTTAAGCTGAGTTATACAAGGACTATACATTTTGTGGTTATCTTTTGTACCTGCATAGTATATTTTGTCCTTTTTTACATCCAAGTCGTTACATCGCGTAATTTCACATCACACTTACGACTATATTCCTGTTTCATCTAAATCTTTTTTTATAATCACTGGCATACTATTAACTTCGTTTCGAGATTTCCCATTTGTAACCGTTGTTGACAATTCAAAATCATACATGGACATCAGGTTTCGTGTCATGTTGTATATCTAAGAGGTTTTTTTGTCCCGATGATGTCCTACAGTACATTCACCACTATGAGTATATACCGGAGGCATTGGTGTTGAATTTGCGTAAACAAAGGTAGCCTCTTCGTTACCTACATAATGAGCTGCGTATGGGGATCTATACTGTGCAATCTGTACTAGGTTTCTGTTGTGCAAGAAAATTGTTAATAAATGTTACTGTGCGATTATTTTGTCTTGTATCTGATTTTGTGAAGAAATAGAGTCTTGTAATACGACATAGGTTGCCGTTTTGACGATATGTCGTCTTTTTCGGCGTATTACATTACCCCAATATGGCTATATATGTTCCTTCTGTTTGCAGAAAATATTTTAGCTTCTACCTGTTACAAAAATTTTATAATTTTATATAAGCTACCACATTTTGAGTTGGAAATGTTAACGTCATATTGTATTTTTTGATTTATTATTATCTGGAGTTTTATAATTGTGTAGCAGTATTCACATTTTATTAAAACTGCTTTTTATTTTTACAATTGACGATAACATGAATACACAGATGACCTCTAGCGGCACTAAATGGCAACATGTTCTGTAGTAACTCTCACAACAAGTCAGTTCAACGACGTCTACGTATGGGTGATGTACTCTGTGACTCGTAATTTGGGAAAGATTCACTCGGCGAAACATACTGTGAATTCCGGTTTTAATTTTGTCATGGAAATGCATCTTATGTCAACTATCCAGCTAATTAAGGTATAGAGTACATTTATTACTCCAATTACGTGCTTGTATTAACCTTTACCTAGGCATGTTTAACAATAATTCACTCTATTTTTCATAATTTAGTATTTTACACTTTATGTCCAGTATTCATAGGATTAATGATGGTAACTCTGTTTTACTAAAACTAGTCATCGTATTTAACGATTTTGAAAATGCGGTCTTGGATGAAAAAATGTCTTCCCCCAAGTTGAACGACATGTACATTCCTCTATGTGTTTTTGGTGTGAACCAGGTCACTTAAGGACACTCACAGGGTGACTCGACTATGCTGCCAGTCACTGCCAGACTTCACCACTGATGGTCTTAATCACTGCACGAGACCATCTCTGAGTAGATGAACTCAGGGACTTTGAGATATTTCAGGGTGACTCAAAGTTAGCCACAGGTGTGGGTCATAGCTGAGACACCAATGATTGTTTCTGCTCCACTTCAGCCTCCACTTACAGACTAATATGCAGAGACTGAGCCTTAACAATGAGATGATTCAGAGGGGTGTTAAAGTCATTTGTATAGAATTTCAGTAACTGTAAGCTTCACACTGAAGATTTTCTTTTAGATTGATTTGACCACTATGCTTTCAACTCCGGCCACAGATGCAACACGTTGCCTTCTTAGCAGTATCTCTTAGACTACCACGATGACAATCATGGTACGCTTAGCACACGTAATTGTTTTTTGATACGCCGTTATTAGAATCTTACTCCAAACGCCATAGTCAGATTTGCAAAGGAATTACTTTAGAACAACAGTTGCTTGTAAGATATTTATGAGTCACTGTAATGGAGTAAATTGAATTAACTCTGATTCCTGTTTTATTTTGTATTCATTGAATTTCTGATCTATTATTTTGGACGGTGTTGAATTAATTTGTGTTAGATAAGATACACTTAGACTACCCATCCTGCATCACCTCACACAGTATGTTAGTATTTCACTTATTACTAACATTATATCTTTCCTAGATCTACAACATGTAGATTACAGTTACACTTTTATAATACATCTACAACTAGTGTGTTATAATTGCAGTATGCTAAACTATCATAAGACTTGCAACTAGTATGTTATGAGTTCAGTATATCACGTTAACATTTAATCTACATCTGTAACTGATGTGTTACAATTACATATTCATGACACATCTACAACTGATAGATTACAATGTCAGTGGGTGTTACCTTCACTGTCACTAGATTAATGCTAAAACAATTTTAAATCACCTCGTGTTGCGCACACAGATGCTGACTGCCCTGTTATCTTGAAAACTGCTCATTTTATTAACAAGTATGAAGTGTTGTTCGTCTTCTGTACATAATGCCAGCTTATATCTCTTTATAGTGGGAAAATGTATGTAGCTTGGATCTAAATACAGATATATATTGCATGGTCGATTGATCAACATCATTTACGACACATTATTGGCGGTTCCGTATTTGATAATTATTTCACACTTTTTATTCTACGGATTGTTGATTGTGTTTCACTTTCGAGCGTATACACTTTTGCTCTCAGCTCTCTCTCTCTCTCTCTCTCTCTCTCCATAATAATGTCCTTGATAATTCATCCTTCACTGAACCCGTTGTAGTTTTGTTGACACACGGGATCTAAAAAATATTATTATTAGAGTAACCAGAACTCTTACATATTTGTGGCATTACATGATATTTTAAAGTCTCCCTGTCCCTGTGACACATTTTAATGTTTTATGCCTGAAATTTATTCAGCACGTACTCATAATGGAAATCTACAAGAAGCGTCTGAGATATGTCTAAGCCATTCCTACAGCTACGAACTTTCTAAAATAGTGTTAAGTATACACAATTCAATATAAAACGAATTTCTCTTAAATACGACACTGCAATTGAAAATTGATATAGAGCAGTGGCAGCTCATTTTTGCCTTTCCAACTTGTTACTAACTTAGCATCACACATTTTTACTCACAGTTCTGCATACTTTTGCCAAAAACACTATTGTTTTTCAGTTTGAAAAAATTCTTTTCGATACAATGTTTTGCATTATACATTTCTGATCTTTCCTATCGATATACGATGTCACACATAGATCTTCAAGGAATGAGATTACCAGGTAAATTTTGCTTACATTAATATTATTGTTCAAGCACTGTTTTTGGAAATTTGTGGTAAGTGCCTATGGGACCAAACTGCTAAGGTCATCGGTCCCTAGACTTAATCACTACTTACTCTAACTTAAGCTAACATACACTAACGACAAAACACAAACGCATGCCCCCTGGAGGTCTCTAACCTCCGACGGGGGGAGCCGCGCGAACCGTGGCAAGGCGCCTCTGATCGCACCGCTACCCCGCTCGTCAAAAGCACTGTTTAAATTTCTATAGTGAATCACAATTTTTATCATATAATGTGGAAATTAGCTTCTTTGGTACTTATGGCTTGTTGTTGCTGGGTGGTGGTACCATTTTCTCTGGAGATAGTGGTAGTTTGGTGCCCTGCAGTAACCATTGTTGATGTATGGAAGGAAATTTCCTAGCGATATACTCGTGCTCGTGCTGATTATACAAAGAATGATTTTTTTGACGATCTGATTGGAGTGCATGGGATATTCATATAATACAGAATTCTCAGACTCAAAGGTAATTTTTGCAAAGCCATATGCTTAAACTCGGAGAATTCTGAAACGAACACAGCCACGATAGCACCTACGTCCTGAAAAATTTCTGTGCTTTTTAGATCTAAAACTAAGCGCATCTATTGGTCAGACGACTTGTGTCCTACAGCTAATATTCCTTGAGGAATACATATCGACGATGCCAGTAGCCATGTAGGCGGACGGCACAGCGCGGCGATTGTTAATTTCGCTTGATTGCTCTGCGCTTGCAAATGGGATCCATCACTCGGAATGTGTGACCAGGGACGTGCAACCTACCCACCGCTCAGTATTACCTGCTGCTGTTTATTGAGCGCCTGGTATTTGTCATCTGCCAGTGGAGCTCACGTGATTTGTCTTTATGCAGTATTATTTAGACGCACGTACTGTGTAATGTCAGATATTGTAAGATAGCATTTATTGGTTTTACTTACTATGGATAGAAGAATTAAACATTAAAGAACACTTCAGCGTCCTGGGAATTAAACGGAAGAGAACGTCAAAGTTTGGGAATAAAAGAGCCATGAACCACAAATTTGCATTACCTCTCACTAGAAGAGAAGAAGGCAGCAGAACTCAAATGACTCCATGCTTATGTTCCCTAAAGAATTTATTCAAAAATAACGCAGATGTTTCTCTTATATGTCGCCAAAACAATTTATTTTTTTTAAAAAAAAGAATGTGTCATACGTAGTGATGAAAACTTGAACTGGAATAAACATAAAAGTGAGTTGCTCCAACAATTAAGTTCGTCTACTTTCGCTCTTCGTATAACTGGTAGTGTTGGTAACAAACGAAATTAGCTCCTGACATATCTTGCGCATTTCCAGTCAATAATGTCTTACGAAATAATTTTCTGTGGTAACTCACAACTTAGAAAGCATTCATTGCTCAAGAGAGAGTAGTTAGAATAATATGTCATTTTCACCCGCATTCGTCATATAGGTTCCTGTCCAAGGGGTTATGTGTTTTAACTGCACTACAGGGTGCGACAATAAAGTAATGAGACTCATAAAAAAAACTGTTGCTTACCTCTTTAGCCAAGTTTAGTGTAGTCTCGTTCAAAGTAGTTCCCTTCTGATTGTACACACTTTTTCCAACGCTTCTGCCATCATCTTCTGTAATATCCTCCAAGAGCCTCGGCACAGCTTTTTGGACGTCTTGTGTTATTCGAAAATAGTCTCCCTAGACCGCCGTTTTGACTCTTGGAAATAGAAAAAAGTCTCAGGGAGCGATATCTGGTGAATAAGGTGGCTGTGGTAGTACTGAAATTTGTTTTGAGGTTAAAAATTGCTGTACTGACAGAGCAGATGTAGAATCCAGTTATCAGCAATGTTGGCACAGACACGAAGAACTCTTTTACGAAGACTTTCTAAAATTTCTTTGTAGTAATATTGGTTAACTGTTTGTCCAGGAGGCACCCACTCTTTATGAACAATTCTCTTGGAATCGAAGAAGCACACAAGCATGCATTTCACTTTTGACTTTGACATGCGAGCTTTTTTTGGTCTGGGTGATCCCTCTGAGCAACATTGCGAACTTTGGCGTTTTGTCTCTGGATCGTACTGAAAAAATCAACTTTCATCACCGGTGATAACACGGCTCAACGATTCTAGACTGATTTCCGTTTTCTCTAACTGATCGGCTGCCACATGTCATGTTTCTCGCTGTTGTGGTGTGAGACATTTGGGGACCATCGTTGCACAAATCTTAATACCAAGATCTTCAGTTATTATTAGACGAACCGTTTCTCGATTGATGTTCAGTTCTTCTGCAATCATTTTCACAGATAATCTTCGATCAGATCGTACGAGTTCACGCACTCTGTCCAAGTTGACATCCGTCCATTAGGTTAATCGTCGTCCACTGAGGTCCTTATCTGCAACATTCGTTCTGCCTTTACTAAACATTTTATGCCAACGAAAAACTTGAGATCTTGACATAACCTCCTGTCCAAAAGCCTTCTGAAGGTTACCGTAAGTCGTCGGCGCCTTTTCACCCAATTTAATTCAAAAATAAATGGCATACCATTGCGCAATATTATACAGTTCCATTTCCGTGACGAGAGACACAAACACGTGTTAACTAATTACAGCACAACTCACGACTGAGCAGTTGCGTCGATGTGCCGCTTCGACTAGAAGCAGGTTATAGACCAAGGTCAAAGATATTGTGCCTACGCAAGCCTGCAGGGTTGCCACATCTTGCAAAGAAAATCAGTCTCATTACTTTATTGTCTTACCTCGTCTATTCGCTAATGAAATACCTTATAAATAATCCATCAAAGTTTGGGAAGAACAATGATGGCAGTACCTCCAAAGCTGAAGGGAAAAACTGACCTTTATCATCCTTTATTGAACCTGTCAGTGCCTCAGAAAGGGGTCAATATACATGAACAAATATTTTCTTTGTTTGCTCAACTACATTAAATGTCTGACAGCAAATTTGCCCATATGAACCAGATGGAACATGGCCATTGATTGACGCGAGAAAGTTGCGTGACTTGTGCGTAGACATCTGGTGGACATAGCACAGGAAACCTATGATCAACTTTACGAATTCATGGCAAAAACAATAAGTGTTCTATTCCAAAGGTGGAAGAATACGCAGTTAAGTAGCATAATGGTTTGATTCATCAGTGTACGCCTTGGTTGGCCATGTAAGCTGGAGTGCAGCACCCCACAGCTCCGTGTTTAGTTTTTGTGCTTCCTTGTGCTTACATTAACGTGTATGGCAACTAACGTGTCCGCTGAACTTCCGGTTTGAATGAGGAATTACCTTTAGATTCCATGTATGCGAAGATCACAATGAGGCACAATAGGAACCATTCCTTGCTGATCAGTTGCTGCAACAGGTTGCTCAGGTGTTATCTGGCACTATAATGTAGCCTGTATACTGTACACTGGCTGTTGCGACCTTTAACTCTCTTTTTATGTAGATACGGCGGTTCACGTAAAAATTCTTAATAAAGTGCATGATGGATTTTTAATGTGCATTGCGCAGATACTCCTGTCACATTAGCCGGTTACTGCTGTGTTCACTTCCTATAAATTAAATAAATTACATGCAGGATTCTGGTTGGCCAAATAGGTAAATATTTTTGCAACAAGCTGGGCACTGTTAAGTAGTTAAAAATGTTTAACCAATGCTTAATCCTTTATGTGTAACGGCAGTTTGATCCGTGAGCTCGATGAAGAAAGTACGAACTCCAGCTCAATAGCCGGCCGAAGTGGCCGTGCGGTTAAAGGCGCTGCAGCCTGGAACCGCAAGACCGCTACGGTCGCAGGTTCGAATCCTGCCTCGGGCATGGATGTTTGTGATGTCCTTAGGTTAGTTAGGTTTAACTAGTTCTAAGTTCTAGGGGACTAATGACCTCAGCAGTTGAGTCCCATAGTACTCAGGACCATTTGAACTCCAGCTCAATACAGTGATGTCCATAGTTTAAGTAGAAAAATCATTTGTGGATACGTTTCTGAGGTGCAGTTGCCTATGGTTAAATTTGGTAAGTTTAACACCACGCAACTGTTCAAAGTTAGAATCCACAGACACAGCTGTTGAAAACTTTCTCTAAGTTTCCGAACTCTTTCAGAAATTCTACAGGCGCTTAACCATGTCGCCGAAAATTTTTAAACGCTTCATTCGTAAATGACGCACTGATCGTCTATACACGTTTTGACTCAACGAATTTGTGCAGCCAGCTGATCCCAGGCAACATGTCTGCTTTCCTTAAGCAGCTCTGATCTGTCGTTGCGAAAACCTACAAACTTACGCACAGTGTAAACATTGCTCTTAAAATTACGCATGTAAACACTTAACATGACTTGTGCTTGCTTTCTGATTCCTTTGAGATATGAAAAATTCCAGTAATTTTTTTTAAAGTCAGTAATTATAATACAAAGTCCTTACTTCATTTTGAGTGAAATTTATAAAAAATAAAAACTACCTTAAACTTATCGCAGCTATAATTATTACATATCAATAGCAATTAGAATGTCAGCAGCTCTACCGTGGTGACTTTACGTTTTTGCTGGGGTGCTTATATTCACCTCATTCAGTGAAATCGTCAAAGTTAGCGTGGTTTACTATTACTTATTTTAAACCTGAGGAACATTATACCTCTATAAATGGTTACTGTAGTCTGTTATCTAATATTCCTTCTACATTCATTGCTTTGCGATTTATTTTTTACCTAACTGTGTTTTGTAACATTTGGAACCGAAAGAGCGACTTATAACTAAATTGTACGCCTTCAGTATTCTGAAGTTAATGTTGTTCAGTCTTTTCATTTGACGCTTTGCTAGTTCAGATCATTTAAGGTGTTTACAAGTTCTTAATTTTTAACGGTTACGGATACAATGTTACTTTGTCACTATCTGAAGTACTATTAAATCTACAGAGTGAGTGTTTAGACCCGTTTCCTCACCTCGTTCCTGTCTCTCAAGCGGTGCCGTTGCTTATTCTGTACATTTATTAGTATGGATTTTGCTAATGCGTTGGCAGTGAAACTATACGTATTTTTGGTCTCTGAATTTTCGCCTTAGCTGTATCCTCATGCCACGCGCAAACCTGCAACATCCACTTGCCTGCGGAAAACCACTCGCAGTAACACTTCAGTTTACCTGCTGCTCATTTGACAGACTGGTTACTTCGTGGTTTGTAAATTCCGCCAGTAAGGGAGGTAGGTAATCCGCGCGCCGGTCAGACAGCCCCAGACGCTCCCTATACCTTTTCGCGATCTAAGCTCCCCTTTATCGGGACTCGAGTCTCACCGTTCCGCGCGTCATCTCACTCGGTCTTACATTGCATGTGCAGATCATACAAAATAATGAAATTGGTCTGTACTGCGATCTGCCACTCTGTTTCTAGATTTTTGACTGTGATATTGATCATAGTGTGACGTAGTATCGTCAGACCGGATTTATATGGCAAGAGAGAGTACAACATATATTGTCTTGAGCATCGCGACTATGGCTGGTGAGAGACGATTCAAGTAAGTAAAAGAAAATGAGCGCTGTCTGGCAGTCACAAATATTACCTGGTAAAGCAAACTAGGACCAGACCGGGGTGGCAGCACCATCGTGTTTATGTCCGACAAACAGGGAGAGAAGGCAGTAATGGCGTACACTCCAGTTTTCTTGCAATTGGAGCACTCTCACACGCAAGAGCTCTACAGATCAACGTCATACACAGCACATGAGTGGTTCAAATGGCTCTAAGCACTATAGGACTTAACATCTGAGGTCATCAGTCCCCTAGACTTAGAACTACTTAAACCTAACGACATCACACACATCCATGCCCGACGCAGGATTCGAACCTGCGACCGTAGCAGCAACGCGGTTCCGGACTGAAGAGCCTAGAACCGCTCGGCCACCGGGCCAGCAGCACATGAGTGACCAGCACTTCTGTTTAATAGTAGTTCTCGCACAGTTTTATGACATTTTATCAAAATATGATGTGTATGAACAAGGGAAGTTAGTATAATATAGATTTGTCGATATCTCACCAGAAAATATCGACATATATCGACGATGGTGTGTTCCCCGAAATATCGACATGTCGGTATCAAAATGGCAATACCGAGTACCAATATTTTTATTTTATATCACTTTTTTTCCAGAATTTTCGAAAAATATTTGAAATTGTTCTTTTTAAATTGTAGTAGAATATAATTTTACTTTCTCTGTGTGAAGGAGTCTTACTACTCTTTGACTCTGTGAAGCAAGTATAGGTTACACAAAAGAACAAGTCCGATTGCACTGTGGTGGGGACAGAAAGAGGGGGGGGGGGGAGGTGCTACGTCGCTTTCAGAATAGAATAACAAGATTTCCGAAGTGACGAAATAGCCCACTAGTTGTGTTAAAATCTTTTTTTACACAACAAGTTTGCTGTTTCTTCACATCGGCAATCTTGAAAAATACTTGCTGAAAATGGTGAACAAAAATATAAATGGTGAGATTGCTGCTGGTGAAGACGTGTGAGGGGAAATGCTGACGCAATCGGCGCTCGGCGCTACCAATAGAAACTCCAACATTTAGCTCCACCACTCAATTTTCCTACATCAACATGAAAAATAGCTTATTTCGATGTGTAGCGAATGAAACATTAAGAAAATACGGTATGCGAGGTTGATTGGAATGAAATATTGCATGACAGTACACCGTGTACAAAGTTGTTAAGTAACAACAGTGGACCAAAAAGCATTGTAATATAAGTTTTTCATCTGTAAAAATTCCCATTAATAACGCACAAATATTCAAGTTAACTGTCGTTCTTTCAATTCTTGCTCTAAGGGGGATAAGCAGGCTGCTGACTTGCAATGTACACAATATCTAATCATAAATGAGTAGGTAAATATACACCTCTAAAACTGACAGTATATTTATAGAGTGCATCCGATATTTTTGTAGACAAATAAATCGATATTTTATCCTTCGACAAATCGGTACTTTTTGTCGAGATATCATTGGTCAATAGTGACATTTTTTGAATATCGATAAATCGGATTCCCAATATTTTGAAAAATATCAACAGTCTTAGTAAGAACCCAAATTCCATCTGAATAAACCACTGGCCACATTATGATGTTCAACATTTTGTAAGATTTTTGGAACTGTGTCGTCTCCTCCTCACACGATTACTATTTCATTCTGGCACCTTTTAATACCAAGCCCCATAAATGGAACAATTTTTCTCGAGGTTTCCTTGATTTCCTTGCATTTCAGTCCTGTACAACGGAAGGCATCAAGTCTTCCCAAAGACTGACTGTAATGTTGACAATTCGCAGAAATTGTTATGTAATAACTCATTTTTCCATACCGTCGGGCGGGTATGTATCGTATGTACTTTGGTTCTCCTTCTTCTTTGGCATAGGTACTTGAACCCAGCTACTCAACACCATGTCCCTCCGATCGTAGTTTACTCACTATAAGCTTACACAAACTTAACATTTTGCTTGCTTGTTCTGTCACCTCTTCCGTCAGAACTGACAGTCGTTTCTCCTTTTCATCGTCAGTAGATTTAAATGAAATGCCACGGCGGGCTGTATGGTAGGTGATCAGACATGTCCCACGAAAAATGTTACAGGAACGTCTTTGTTGCAGCTGGAGTGTGCAGGCGAGCATTGTCATGAAGAAAGCCACTCCTCTTCACTTGTTCTGAGTTGCCCTTCGTAGACCAGTTTCTCGAATCGCCTGATACACTCTCTGAACAATACTGTTACTTGACATTCGCTTCCTTACCTGACCACGTGCATTATGAACTTCATTAAGTCCTACTTCAAAGTTCCTGCGGCACTGCCGCACTTTGCTGTCACGCATGACAATTACGTCATGTGGGCAGCTTGAAATCAGACGGAACCGCTCTGCATGAAGAACCTGAATGACAACACGCACTTCACACATGGTGGAAGACTGTGTTATTCTTGGCATCTTTTCGTGCTGACCATGCGCTCAGAAGTGAAAAGTGCGACATTGCGCGATCGAGGGATATACCAGAGAGACAGTGCAACACATCTCTGGAAAGCTTCATCTGATTTTTTCATTTCGCACCGACTGAGACTGAAGAAAATAGTCCTTGTATTAGGAGCTATGTCCAGTTAAGATAAATGCAATCTGTATAGTAAAAACGGAAGAAGGAGACAGCTGAAGTTGAGGTTTGCCTTTCCTTAACCTATCTTCTAAGATAAGCCGTACGGACAGTATTGCCTCGCGTGTTCCACCATTTCTACGGAATCCACACTGATCTTCCCCAAGGTTGGCCTCTACCAGTTTTCCATTCGTCTGTAAAGAATTCGTTAGTAGTGGCTTATTAAACTGATAGTTCGGTAGTTTTCACACCTGTCAACACTTGCTTTCCATGGGATTTGAATTACTATATTCTTCTTGAAGTCTGAGGGTGTTTCGCCTGTCTCATACATTTTGCTCACCAGATGGAAAAGTTTTGTCATGGTCTGCTCTCCTAAGGCTATCAGCAGTTCTAACGGAATGTTGTCTACTCCGAGGGCCTTGTTTCGACATGTCTTTCACGCAGTATCATACCTACCGTTTCATCATCACATTTCCCACTTCATCTTCATCAACTTCCTCTTCAATTTCCATAATACTGCCTTCAAGTACACCGCCCATGTACAGACCCTCTGTATACTCCTCCCACCTTTCTGCTTTCTCTTCTTTGCTTCGGACATGTTGTCCTTCTGCGCTCTTGATATTTATAAGATGGTTCTCTTTACACCAAAGGTCTCTTTATTTTTCCTGTAGGGAGTATCTATCTTACCACTCGTGATATATGCTTCTACATCGTTACATTTGTCCTCTGTCCATCTCCGCTTAGCCATTTTGCACTTCCCATCGATCTCATTTTTGAGACGTTTGTATTCCTTTTCACCTGCTTCATTTACTACATTTTTACATTTTCTGCTTTCATCAATCAATTTCAATATCTTTTCTGTTACCCTAGGATTTCTACTAGCCCTCATCTTTTTACTTACTTGATCCTCTGCTGCCTTCACTATTTCATCTCTCAAAGTTACCCATTCTTCTTCTATTGTATTTCTTTCTCCTGCTCTTGTCAATCGTTCCCTAATGCTTTCTCTGAAAATCTTCTTTCAGTTACGCCGTCGTCTTCGTTGTCGTCTAATGTGCTCCCATCGCTCCGTGTAAATTCCTACCTTTTTGTAGTTTCTTCAGTTTTAATCTACAGCCCATAACCAATAAATTTTGGTCATATTCCACTTATGCCCCTGGAAATGTATTACAATTTAATATCTGGTTCCTAAATCTCTGTCTGTCTGAAACCTTCCAGCGTCTCCAGGCCTCTTCCACGTACACAACCTCCTTTCGCGATTCTTAAACCAAGTGTTAGCTATGATTAAGTTATGCTCTGTGCAGAATTGTACCAGGCGGTTTCCTTTTTCATTCCTCAGCTCCCAGTCCATATTCACCTACTACTTTTCCTTGTTTCTTTTTCCTACTATCGAATTCCAGTCCCCCATGACTAGTAAATTTTCGTGCCCCATAACTATCCGAATAATTTCTTGAACTGCGTCATGTATTTCTTCGATCTCTTCATCATCAGCTCAGCTATCTGGCTTATAAACTTGTACTACAGTGGTGGTCGTGGGTCTCGTGTCTATCTTGGCTACAATAATGCGTTCTCTGTGCTATTCCTAGTAGCTTACCCGCGTTCCTGTTTTTTTTTTTTTAATTCATTAGTAAACCTACTCCTGCATTACCCATATTTGATTTTGTATTTATAACCATGTATTCACCTGACCACAAGTCTTGTTCCGCATGCCACCAAACTTCACTAATTTCCGCAATATCCAACTTCAACCTTCTCATTTTCCTTTTTAACTTCTCTAACCTTCTTTCGCGATTAAGAGTCCTAACTTTCGTCGCTCCGATCTGTAGAACGCAAGTTCTGTTTCTGCTGATAACGACGTCCTCCTGAGTAGTTCCCACCCGGCTACGGTCGCAGGTTCGAATCCTGCCTCGGGCAAGGATGTAAGTGATGTCCTTAAGTTAGTTAGGTTTAAGCAGTTCTAAGTCTAGGAGACTGATGACCTCTTATGTTAAGTCCCATAGTGCTTAGAGCCATTTGAACCATCCTCACACGGAGATCTGAATGGGGGACTATTTTACCTCCAGAATATTTTACCGAAGATGACGCCATCAACATTTACCCATACAATAAAGCCGCATGCCCTTGGGAAAAGTTAAAGCTGTAGTTTCCCCTTGCTTTCACCCGTTCGCAGTACCAGCACAGCAATGCTACTTTGGTTAATTTTGCAAGGCCAGTTTAATCATCCAGGGCGTTGCCTCTGCAACTACTTAAAAGGCTGCTACCCCTCTTCAGGAACCACACGTGTGTCTAGCCTCTGAACAGATACCCCTCCGTTGTGGTTGGACGGCTATCTGTATCGCTGAGGCACGCAAGCCTCCCCACCAACGGCAACGTCCATGGTTCATGAGGGGTGTGCGGAACAGAAAACGTATAATGAATAATTCCAGAAAGCGTGTGACACTATAACAAAAATGTGCTACCTAAAAGTGTTACCCATTATGTTTATTGTAAATATGATATACTTGTTTTTTTTCTGTAAATCTTTATATACTATCTCTTAATTAAAAATTTTGTATGTGCTGTAACCCGTATAAATGGGTTAGGATGTATTTATTCTGGGTTAATGCCGTTACGGAAAGTTAGGAAAAACAATGTCGTTGGCAGAGAGTAAACACTTGTGCAGGAGCGCTGTCTTTGGACTCGAGTGTGACGTCAAAGCAGAGCGCTGACTTTACTTGGTTGTAGCACGTAACAGTGAAACACGCAAGTGGCGTGCGCTATCGGAACGATGTGAGGCTTAGATGTTATTAGCAAGGCACCAAGAGCATGACGAGTGTGGGCATAGGTAAGAGGCTCCAACAACACCAAGATCCTGCCCCAAAATTGACCACTGCGAATCAAGTTATGCCCGCAATATTACACGCAGCAATGGGAGCAATTTAGACGACAACGAAGACGACGGCGTAACATCTGCAACCAACTCTAAGAATGTTTTATTGTAGTTCACGTTAGAAACTTTTTGAGGCGTTACCCAATGACATTCGCAGCGAAATTTATTTCAGTAATGTGTTGTACATAAAAACAGTAGGTACCTCACCTTGTTATTATCCTCAGTCATTGTCACCTACGTAGGGTCCTATTCGTTTTCACTTACGGAATTTCCGAGTGTCGTCGTTTAAATAGCTAAAAAAGAAGTAGTGAAAGACCATTATTGCCAGTTTTGTTTCTTTGCTAAAAAGATAATTCAAAGTAATTAATAATGAATTGCCGGCCGCGGTGGTCTCGCGGTTCTGGCGCTGCAGTCCGGAACCGCGGGACTGCTACGGTCGCAGGTTCGAATCCTGCCTCGGGCATGGGTGTGTGTGACGTCCTTAGGTTAGTTAGGTTTAAGTAGTTCTAAGTTCTAGGGGACTTATGACCTAAGATGTTGAGTCCCATAGTGCTCAGAGCCATTTGAACCATAATAATGAATCCTCACTGAGTTATGCGTTGTTCGTCTTGCTAAGTGATTGAAGACAAAGTAAAGTAACTAAAATTAAAGTAATTCTGGAAATCTCATATTAAGGGAAAAAATAATTAAATTTACGTATTTCATATCTGTGTCTCGTGTAATACTGCTGTTGTGTACTGGCATGCTTCGTATTGTGGCGTTGTCAATCTCTTGAACACTAACAGTAAATGTTCATAGTGATTCAATCTATTCATAGTATGTAGCTTGCCACGTATGGGAATCTAATGCGCATAAGTAAACGTTAATTTAAGGTTACGCAAATTATTGTAGTAATAAAAAAGCTATGTCAAGTCAGTCGTTTACCTTTAAATAACGAATTTTAATACCTATTCCAAATCAACATAACTGAGTATTAACGAGATAAGACAGCTACTTTCTTTATTCATTGTTATTACGTAACATATTGTGTTGTCAGAAACGTGTGTCAATCTTGTATTGCCACGCGTACAGCCAAATGGTTGCTTATTAATTTCTGTCCGCTTTATTGATCAGATACTGGGCAGATAGTGCCCAAATGGGCTGGTGGCCGTATTTGAAAATGGATACAGCAAAAGAGACATTGTAAACGCTTTCAAGGGCCGCCGACGAAAGACACCTGGCGAATCAGTAGTAGAGGCCAAACGAACTGCATTCCTGCCTTACTCTAGCAGCAAGAGTAACTAGCAGCAAGATAGGACATCTGCTGCAGAAACATGGGCTAAGGCCAGTGTTCCGGTCCGCCCCCAAGATACGAGTTATGTTGCGCCTCGTTAAAGACGACATTGCTCTTCGAGTGTCCGGCGTGTATGGTGTACCCTGTGAATGTGGCAGCATGTATATTGGACAAACAATTCGCACGGTTGGGGAGCGTTGTACTGAGCACAAACGCCATACAAAACAAAGGGAGGTTGACAAGTCGGCCATAGTGGAGCACTGCCTAGAAGACGAACGTAAAATAAAAAAGTGTTGGCTCATGCATCTACACATTGGGACTCAGTTACAAAGTAAGCGGCCGAGATTCGTTTAAATATCAACAATTTCAACAGAGACCAGAGGTACACACTCAGCAGGGCATGGGGGCTGGCGTTGGACATCGAAAGAAAGCAAAGACAGATGCATGACGCGGGAGCGGCAGTTTCAAACGTGGCGCCTGCCCCTGGCGCCACCTGTCGTCACGGGTGCTGCCACGGGCAATAGCTCCGCCAGCTGCCCGGGTCGACTTACGCGCGCGCGCCACATTGGGTCTATCTGATTGGCTGCTCATGATGTCATCAAGCCTATATAAGCGAGGAACCGTAGCAGCCCCGGCAGTTAGTGAACTCCTGACGACGATGGCGGAGATGGTCGTCGAAAGCTCGAGGATTTTATTCGAATTGACGCGGCTTGAAAACCGAGAACTATTTATTCATTTACGCCATCGCGAAAGACTCCGAGGACACAGGGATATTAAAATATTTGAGCACGTTTATTTACAAGAAAAACTCAGTTATTTACGGTCTAGCGAGCAGCCTCCAATAGCGACTATTTTCTCACTTTCTTAGGAAACTGATCGCATCGACGATGTTTTCTTTTTTTGTTTTTTAAGCATAGAGCTGAAATTAGTTTTTTACAGCTGTGCGTCGTCCGCTAGTGATGGTTACTACAGTAAGAAGATGGAAGGCACACTATGTCCATTGTGAGAAAAGGACCGGTCTAATGAGCAGCCTCCAATAGGAAACGTTTCCCTTCCTTTTGTTAGAATACTCATTCCATTGACGAAGTTTTTGCAAGCATTGAGGTGAAATTACTTTTTAGCCCACCGGGAAAATAGAAACGACCTGAGGTCAGCAGCAGCTATGCGTCGTCCACTTCTGATGCTTGATACGTTTAAAATTGCGTGAGGTTTATGCTAAGCGTACACGCACACCACGAAGAGAAGTGTTAACATTCACTTAGATGAAAATAAGAGGAAATGTCGCTTTTGACAAACTGATAAATTGCTGGATGAGATTTTCACTCTGCAGCGGAGTGTGGGCTGATATGAAACTTCCTGGCAGATTGAAACTCCATTGCAGAGTGAAAATCTCATTCTGGAAATACCCCCAGGCTAAGCCATCTCTCCGCAATGGTCTTTCTTCCAGGAGTACTAGTTCTGCAAGGTTCGCAGAAGAACTTCTGTAAAGTTTGGAAGGCAGGAGACAAGATAATGACAGAATTAAAGCTTTTAAGACCGGGCGTGAGTCGTGGTCAGTTGGGATGCCGGCACGGTAGCTCAGCGTGTTTGGTCAGAGGGCTGCGTGTTCTCTATAATAAAAAAGGAATTAACGATCAACTTGAACGGATGTCTTGTGACGTCCACCCAGATCAAAGGCAACGAACTAGATCGAAAAAAAAAAAAAGTTGGTACAGCACTTGCCCGCGAAGGCCAAAGGTCCCGAATTCGAGTCTCGGTCTGGCATACAGTTTTAATCTGCCAGGAAGTTTGATAAATTGCTTTTCAAAATCGTGACTAATAAAATTTAGTGGGACTAGCGTTTTGCTGGAAGCTGTGGCCGAGCGGTTCTAGGCGCTTCAGTCCGGAACCGCGCTACTGCTACGGTAGCAGGTTAGAATCCTGCATCGGGCATGGATGTATGATGTCTTTAGGTTAGTTAGGTTTAAGTAGTTCTAAGTCTAGGGGACTGATGACCTCAGATGTTAAGTCCCATAGTGCCTAGAGTCATTTTTTGACTAGTGTTTTGCCAAGGTAATGCATTATCAACAACATTTGCATAAGAGAGGGTTTAGAGATTTATATCAAAATTTTATCAGGTAAAAAGAAGTTAAAATAAATCATGGATGCTGACTTTGCGCCAACAGCGTAACGATCCGTTGGCTTTAATGGAGAACAATGTTACCAGCCAGGAATAATCACACATCCGCATTACGTGAAAACGGGATTTTCCTGTACTGCATCGTAGCTGCCCTTCAGCTACGATGCATTTGCCTTTTACTCTTTCAAGATGTCTCACGTAGTTGGGGACGAAACTCCAGTAAGTAGTTTTGTGCACCGATCGTGACCACTCAACTGGAGAAAACACCGGCCTTAATGGTTTAGATGGTGCTATCACCCCAATTCAGGTTTTCCGTGATATTTTAGGATGGCCGTCTGAGACACGGCTGTTCGTTACTCATCGCAATCAGAGTGAGACATTGTTCCGTTTTTAATGATCTAAGACTAACTCCAGCCACCTATTATTCCTAAGTTCTAGCTCTTCTCTGCGACACAGTTGTATGGTCATACTGCAATAGCAAATCTAATTTTCATTCAATGTGGTAGATGTTTTATTTAAATATGTAAAAGGTGGTGAGTACAAAACAAACCCGTACGTTGTCATCTATTGGTGTTGTGAACGTATCTGAGTGAAACCGCAATGAAGTGGTCAAATTCAGGCGGATAGTGCTGCTTACGAGAGCTTCAGAAATTAAGTATCTGTCTGTCCATTATTTGAGTGTACAACATTCTGCAACGCTTTTCTTTCAGCAGCGTAAAAGCTGCCTCTTAAATTTATAGCATGCATTTACTGAGTGAGTTTCATCACTTCCCATTCTGAGTAATTCATTTGCATTTCCGTCTAGGAAGATTAATTTTATCAGATGATTCTGACATCATAAACAGCTGACACGCTATAAGTACTAGCTGCAGTAAACTAAGTGTGACAGATGTTTCGTGTAGTGCACGAAGTTTCCTGTTTAATTTCCGCGTGCGGAAGAACGGAAGGAAGGAGTTATTCTCTTGGCGATAACTGTTTACTCGCCTCCGGGGTTTGCTGGGTGCCTTGCTGCTTCTTTGTTATGCTACAGTTCGTCGAAAAATTGCTCTCTCTCGGTAAAGCAAAATTGCTGTCTCTCGCTAAAAATTAAAATTTACAGTCTTGGTTGGTAACATATTTCCATAAACTTGATGCAGGCTGAAAACATGAGAACAATTCCGTTCTTTAACCATATGTAACGTAGAGAGTAGTTTACATCGATTAAAAAGCGACAGCTTTCAGATAATGCAACAGGCGGGTATGTCAAGAGCTGAACTGATAGTATATAAAGGAAATAGTGACTTACTAATACACAATAACTATACGAAGAATGAGATGGCTTCACGACTTTTTAATACAATATTTCATGTAACATCTCTCGGTTCTTGTCACCTTCAGACCTAAACTTAGAAATTAGGGGCTGCAGTTCAGTGTCAATATGCAGTAAATCATATGCTATAGCCATATGTCACTTTCTTCATTTCAGTCCTAAATTCTACAACTTTACGCTTAAGACATACGAGTTTCTCTGGCAGGCTATTGGATACAAGTGCGCTCATGTATCTCCTTCCTTCCTTTCCTGATATTAAGTTACTGAAATCTTAGTAAATGTTATTTTTGGCTCTATTATTTTATTCCATTCAGAACTATTTTTGAGTCACCATCTACGGTTCCTCAAATTTGCCTGTTGCTTTGATCTTTAATTTATTTATAATTTTTATTTATTGCGAATATTTCTTTCCTATAAATTGCTTGATATAGATTTTCTGTTTCTGCAGCTGTCTCACGTGTCACAGGTACCTGGAGCACAGTATTCCTAATCAAATGTAATTCAGTCCTAAGCATTACCGGCCGGTGTGGCCGTGTGGTTCTAGGCGCTACAGTCTGGAACCGCGAGACCGCTACGGTCGCAGATTCGAATCCTGCCTCGGGCATGGATGTGTGTGATGTCCTTAGGTTAGTTAGGTTTAAGTAGTTCTAAGTTCTAGGGGACTGATGACCACAGCAGTTGAGTCCCATAGTGCTCAGAGCCATTTGAACCATTTGCAGTCCTAAGCATTACTTGTTTACTGTTACGAAATCGAGAAAGTATTTTGTATGAAGTTGATTTATTCCATGTGACAAAAGCTTTCATGTTTTCGTAACAGTTTAGGTTGCGGCTAGCATCCCTCCTCCTCAGAAATCAAACTCACAATCATCATTAGCTACTCCTATCATTGCATCTATCGTAATGAGTACAAACTCAACCTAATTTTGTCATGTAGCATACACAGCATATCTTTGCAGACAAAACAAGGTTCAAATGGCTCTGAGCACTATGGGACTTAAACAGCTATGGTCATCAGTCCCCTAGAACTTAGAACTACTTAAACCTAACTAGCCTAAGGACAGCACACAACACCCAGCCATCACGAGGCAGAGAAAATCTCTGACCCCGCCGGGAATCGAACCCCGGAACCCGGGCGTGGGAAGCGAGAACGCTACCGCAAGACCACGAGATGCGGCCGCAAAACAAGGATTAAACCGTATTCACACATCAGTCTTACAATAGATGAAGATTGTATTATAGCTAGAGTTCAAATTCATCTCTTCATGATCATGAAGTTGCTGAAAAATTTGCTCATTTTTCAAAGGAACAGTTGTAATGAAATTAAAGGAAATACGTAAGTCCTGCATCACGGGCGAACGGATGGCATTGTTTATATCTTCTCATAGGGGTTCCACTCTTATGGTAAATGTTTTTGTTGTTGTACAGGCTGCTCACATAAAGCTCTTCTGATTTGCAAAATCAATTTAAAAACAACTGTGACACATAGATACTTGCAGTTTACGTCATTAAGTAAAGCAACTCAAAGAGCTGTGTAGACTTTTATTCCAAGCGAGTTCTTTTGGATTGTTTCATCTGCTAAATAAGTACCAGAAAAACTGCACTTGAAGAAAGAGCCACACACTGCACGTAATAAAGTAAGAAAAGTCTCCGACGAGAATTTTAAAGGCAGTCATCAGTGATTAAGACAATTAACACTTGGTATGACAAGTTCTTAGCCACTGATTGGGTGTGTAAACTTTCGGGTTCTTGTACAATACTTACGCCTGATGAAATGATAGAGATCAGAGAGACCTTCCAAAGAATCCCCTAGACTCAATTCGCCAAGAATCAAAAGAACCAAATACTCTCACTGAAACGTACAAAAGGAGCAGCATAAACGATTTCGCTTGCACCATTACAAAATTCAAATTTTGCAAGCACTGAAGAAAAACGGCTTGTAGCTTCGACACAAATTTTCTATTGAGATTTTGGACCTTATCTAGGAAATATTTTCTTCTCTGACGAAGCAACCTGTCACACTTGTGGGAAGGCTAATCGGCACAACATTCGGGTCTGGGGTTCGGAAAACCTCACAGTTTTTGGTAACATGTCAGAGAGAGTGAGAAGATGAATGTGTGGTGTATGATGATAAAGGGCTGCCTGGTTGGACACTTTTCTTCTAGTATGAACATCAACAGAAACCATATATCAGCACATGCTTGATCAATTTGATGTCCCTCAGTTTCTTCCCCTTCAGCGAAATGTTATGCTCCATCAGGATGGTGCACTGGAGTTTACATGTTCATGATTTCTTGAATCGAACATTTCCACAGTGATGGGTAGGACATGATGGTGCAATCAAGTGGTCACCAAGATCTCCAGGCATAATCCCTCTGGAGTTTTCCTTGCGATATTACGTGAAAGACATTGTGCAAGCGTCGTCTATAGGTGACCTTGATGACCTCCGCAGGAGAAATGTGGATGCAGTAGCCTCCGTCGGCCCAGACGTGCTTGTGTGCATATGAGTTGAGACAGAGTACCGTCTAGACATTTTACGGATTACGAAAGGGGCCAGTGCAGAAGCGTGTTAATTTTTGTATAAAGTCTTTTTGATTTACTTTACAAGATTTCGCAACCACAACTATCAGTGTCCCAGTTTTCTTATATGTTTGGAAACCACACTTCTATTTGCTGGATTACTAATTTTTCAGTCCATAAATTTCGTTTTTATTTTGAGCTAGAAGAGGTTATTTTTTTCCAAAAAAATGGCTCAAATGGGTCTGAGCACTACGGGACTTAACTTCTGAGCTCATAAGTCCCTTAGAACTTTGAACTACTTGAACCTAACAAACCTAAGAACACCACACACATCCATGCCCGAGGCAGGATTCGAACCTGCGACCGTAGTGGTCGCGCGGTTCCAGCCGTGGCGCCTAGAACCGATCGGCCTATCCGGCCAGCGTTCCATAAAACAAACAGCATATCGTTCAAGGCGCTCTTTTTATTTAAAGAGGAAAAACACTTGTCATAAAACCGAGAGGGCCCAGTTATAGAAAATTTTAAGTCTCTCTGGAAAAACCAGTTTAGTATACACTGCCCTCCATAAGTGTGGAAACATCATGCTGCGTATTACATCGGGGAAAGATGGAAGTGATATATGTGAGTTATTGGTGAGAATACGGAGTAGCAAGCTCAAATAACGGTTAATAATGACACGTAGAGTATTGTACACTTAATTATTGTACATATACATATATATTGGAACATACTAGTATTGCTCCGTTTTATGTAGACCGACGTTACCTGTCCAAGCAGTTCTACTAAACACGCCAGGTGGCGCGAGTAGACCGCATGGCTATGTAGAGGTACGTTGTTTACATTTATGTTCACTTGTAGTTTCGTTTGCCACGAAAGTAATTGAAAATGGCCCCAAAGTTCCAGATTCCTTATGAATCACGGGTAATGATAATCACTTTGCACCAAGAAGGCAATAGAGACCGAGGAATAGCAAAGAAACTGATGATTTCTTTCAGCGGAGCTGTCAGAACCATACACCGACATTGAGAAACAGGCGCCTATGGAGATGGTCCTCGTTCAGGAGCACCCAGGAAAATATCAGAACGACAGGAAAAGTATTTGGTAGTGACCAGTAACCGTAACAGATTAAAAACTGTCCGTGAACTGACTGCTGTACTAAACTCAACGAGGGATACACTGGTGAGTGAGTCGACGCCTGGCCGACAACCTCCGAGGTTATGTAGCAACAAGGAAACCACGGTTGCGCCCTGTTAACATGAAGAAAAGGCTTCAGTAGGGTGAGACACACAAACATTGGACAGCGGGGGATTGGGAAGGAGTCTTATTCACTGATGATTCCAAGTTATAAGTATTTGGAAGTAAACGCCGTCAGTTTGTACACCGCTTACCCCATGAACGCTTGGATCCTCAGTGCGTAATTCCAACTGTAAAGCATGTAGGAGGTTCTGTGATGGTATAGGGATCCTTTGGAGGGAATAAAGTTGGAGATTTGGTGAAAACAGATGGAGAAATGAACCAAAAGGATTATCATGCCATTTTCCAACGACATGACAAGACATCTGGTTTGCGTCTGATTGGGAAAGGGTTTGTCTTTCAGCAAGACAACGACCCGAAACATACGTCTCGCTTGTGTCAAACTATGTGAAGTCTCTAGAGGTTCGTAAAATATTGAAAAACATGGAATGGCCGCCCCAATCCCTTGATTGTAACCCTATCGAGTTGCTATGGGATGAAGTGGACAGGAGGATCCGAAAACGGGAAATCATAAGTGGGTCACAATTGTGGGAGGTTCTGCAGCAAGAATGGAGATTAATTCCTACTGAAACCTTGGCAAAACAGACGCAGCGCTTGCCGAGAGTGTGCAAGGCAGTGATGAAAGCAAAAGGTGGCTTTTTTGAGGAATCGAAAATTTAATTGTTGCATCTTCCTGTGTATTATTTGAGCTTAATAATCATTTGGAAAACAACAGAATGCATGTTATACTGTATTTCCTTTCCATTGTCTATAATTACTAGGTGTTTCCAAACTTATGGAGGGTAGCGTACATCAGTCCGTTTCTTGCAGAAAAAAGAAGGAAATGTCGAATTAAATTTCTCAGATATTTTATAGTGAATCTAACTTCGGTCGAATTTTGTTTGGTGGAGCCTTTCTGTTTATGGATTAGAGTTACTTGGCTAGCCTGAATCGGTATTTACCAAACTTTCTTTTTACCTAATTTAATTTGATGTGTCACTGTTACCGGATACCACTGTTTACCACATTATTTGTGTTAACGTCAGAAATACGCCAACTGTATTCTGTCACAATTTTTCATTTCGCATTTATCATCAGATAAATTCTTATCGACGTGTCAGACTGATGATATTCCCAGACAATTCAAAGTTTTATTAGTGCCGACGTTCGTATCTTCACTTACTCGTGGATATTTTGTTATGCTGTACTGCAAACGAACATGTATACTTTATTCTTACATTACGACTCCTTTCGAGTACATGTAGGATTCCTTACTTCTATTGAATTTCGATAACTGCACATAAATCGTCACATGATTATCACCATGAAGTGTGAACTAAAATATAAGTATCTGTTTCCCCATCCGTGGAACAGTAGTGCGTGACCTTCTTCAATGAATGAATTTCGGAAGACAGAATTTAGTATATCGGCATTCATTTTGTTAGCGTTTTCAGAGTTTTCTCGGCCAATGAGAATTCAGACAGACGATTTTTCTACATTCACTTTTTTTTTTTTTTTTTTTTTTTTTAAGGAAGAACTCAATCTTTTCAGGGTAGTGACATCACAGCCTGTAAGCTGTTGCAATCTAATTCATTAATCGGTATTCCCATATCTGTCCTTACATTTGTTATGATTTCGTTGGGCTTTTGTTTGCCATCAAAGGTTCGACTTAGTTTGATTCGACCTTATTGGATTCTCTCTCTGCTTTCGACGTACTATTGAGCTACTGAGGTCGTTGCTGCTCCTGTCTTCCGTGGAAACAATTTATCTGTGACACAGAAAATAAAAGTCTTCATTTCTGCCAAAGCTCTTTCTCATTCTCCCTCCCAAAGCTGTGTGTTTGCTGCTGCCCGCTCAGATGGATCTTAATTATTTTCCTGTTGAATTTGTTAGCAAATATATCGTACTATATTTCTTAACTTTTAGTTAGACACCACTGGTCAGTGACACTGTCACAGCCATATTATAGCTGAACCTTATCACTAGATTCATTAAACTGAGAAATTAGAACCCGTTCGTCACCACCAGATCCAATTTCTTTCAGCAGCTTAGCGTCCGTTTTTAAGAAACTTCCTGAAGAATACAAACAGTGTAAGTAGGCTGTTTATATTTTCTTATTGGCAACGTTACGTAGCGCTCTGTATGAAAACCACTGGCTGTGCTGTGTGCAGTCTGTGGCTAGTTTGCATTGTTGTCTGCCATTGTAGTGTTGGGCAGCTGGATGTGAACAGTGCGTAGCGTTGCGCAGTTGGAGGTGAACCGCCAGCAGTGGTGGATGTGGGGAGAGAGATGGCGGAGTTTTGAAATTTGTAACACTGGATGTCATGAACTACTATATATATTATGACTGTTAAGGTAAATACATTGTTTATTCTCTATTAACATCTTTCAATTGCTAACTATGCCTATCAGTAGTTAGTGCCTTCTGTAGTTTGAATCTTTTATTTAGCTGGCAGTAATGGCGCTCGCTGTATTGCTGTAGCTTGAGTAAAGAAGATTTTTGTGAGGTAAGTGATTTGTGAAAGGTACAGGTTAATGTTAGTCAGGGCCATTCCTTTGTAGGGATTTCTGAAAGTCAGATTGCGTTGCGCTAAAAAATATTGTGTGTCAGTTTAAACACAGTCATGTATAATTGTTCAAAGGGGACGTTTCATATGTCGACCCTTAGCCGAGGATACCTCACTGGAATCATCTGATTTTTTCTTGTAGTTTGTGTAATTAGTGTAGCTGCTGAAAGAAATTGGATCTGGTGGTGACGAACGGGTTCTAATTTCTCAGTTTAATGAATCTAGTGATAAGGTTCAGCTATAAAATGGCTGCGACAGTGTCACTGACCAGTGGTGTCTAACTAAAAGTTAAGAAATATAGTACGATATATTTGCTAACAAATTCAACAGGAAAATAATTAAGATCCATCTGAGCGGGCAGCAGCAAACACACAACTTTGGGAGGGAGAATGAGAAAGAGCTTTGGCAGAAATGAAGATTTTTATTTGCTGTGTCACAGATAAATTGTTTCCACGGAAGACAATGGGCCACAACAGAGCAAACCCACAGCAGAGTCATTCGACGTTTTGAAGAATATTGGTAGGTAGGTCATCACAGAGCAGACCCACTGTAGTCCTGGTAGAGATTACGGTATTGGTGGGCCACCAGAGGTGCAGACCCACTGCAGTCCTTGTAGAAATAATGGTACTGGTGAGTCAGCAAAGGTGTAGACCCACTGTAGTCCTTGTAGAAATAATGGTATTGGTGGGTCATCAAAGATGCAGACCCACTGTAGTCCTTGTAGAGATGGCCAGCAGCCATCTGTTGTGACTGTGCAGGTGCACAATTACCATCGAAGAGTCTTGCGGAGAATATAGCAAGTCCATAAACCACCACTTGTGCACTCACAAAGTTTTTGGAATTGTCCTTAGAACCAGCAATGCTGTTAACCAGTTCCTTGCTTAATTATTAACACATGTGCAAACACTATCAGTCCCTACTTCTCGCATATTGTCCATATACTATGACCAACAGAAACATGTGCAGTGAAATGTAACTTACAAGTTACTTAATTTGATGAACTGGTGTCAATTACAATTCTATAACATAAAAATACAATAACAAAGGTACAAAATACATCATTAAAGAACATAACAATACAGATAACATTTGTGGTACAGGCTTTACAAAAGAATCGAACTAACATATACATCAGTGTTACAGGAATTATGACATAAGTAAATACATAAAAGATCAGAATAACATTTGAAACATCAACTATACACATGAGAATTAAAACAAAACAGAATAAATAATGTCTAAGCATATTTAAAAGGTAAATAACATATTATTAATGCCAATTATATTTGAGGATAACAGTATTTCTCATCATTGTGAATGTAGCTTAGTATTAGAAGAAGAAAAAATTCTATGAAACTACACAGAGACAGGAAGAAAACAAATACACAAGGGTACACAAACACATAGTGGGATATCACAAAAGGAAAGGAGAGGGTTCGTTTTTAGTGTAACATTTGGTACTGCAGTCCAACACAAAACTTCATTCCATAGATCTTTCGTCTTATTTCGATATTTGCTCCAGCCAAAAAAATCCTATCCAAGCATGATTCTGTATTTTTCTTGTATAACCTCTCAGTGCATTTCTTCAAATTCATCGCAACTCATTCTCTTATGGGCTACTCCCTCTTAAGCTAACTTAAATCTACTGAGCTCAGATGCTAAACTAAGGGACAAGGCAATGCAGCAGCACAAAACAATTAACATGAACAGCAATGACAAAAAAATTCAAATTGGCAAAGTAAGCAACAATATTACAACTAATATAAGGCAATGAGCAGCAAACAAGAAAAATAAATCAGTAGTAAACTGGCTTAGCAGAGTAACACAAAGTCAAATTCAGTAACACTATGCCTTGCAAACAGCAGCAGCAAATGAAATAACTTATATCTAAACATGACATAGCTCAAGCAGAAAAAAACATTACACTAAAGATAACAATGCAGACAAGGGAAATGTATATTCACATCTTAATGTCTATGTAATTAAAGTGGTGCATCACAATAAGTTATTCTACAAAAAAAATTACCAAGTAATTGAAAAGAAAATTCCGTATGCAATTCCTGGGAAGGGAAATGTCTTTGTGCTCCCCCATTTTTGGGAAATGTATTACAAAATTAGTATTTACTGGATCTGTAGACAGAAAATATTTATATTAGTACATCTATAAAATTCATTTTAACCAATGCTGCAGTGCAGCTAGAAACTAGATATTAAACAAAATGAAAATATGTAGAAAGGAAGGCATGAAACATCATTCATTAGCCATATGGAATTTCATAAGGTAGTAAAAAATCTCTCAACTATAAAGACAGTAGTCATAATCAGGTGTATAGACACAAAATATTTCTCGTCATTTCCTTAGGCATTTCAGTAAATCATAAATTAAGAGCTCCACAGTGTAATCATATGTTTTCAAGTTTGAGTGTGTCGTATTTGGGATGCTTTCTACAAAGGAATGTCAATAGCGAGGATAAGGGCCTCCCTTTTTTTTCTACCTGTGCCTCTGAAAACGCACACACTAATGGCTTTTTCTCCAGGCGTCTGATGCAGTTGGGTGCCCACGACGCATTACGTGCAGGTAGTCACTTAACTTTCTTACGGAAATATTTACGACAGCAGTTTCCGCTACAGTGACAGTCTTATATACAAAATTTCATGGGTCGAGAATTTGCGTTGCAAATGTGTATAAACAAAATCTTATGAATATAACAGTGTCCAAAAAATTTTCGCTCGCATTGTGATACATTCACGCATTTACACACATTTCATAACTCTTAAAGTACGATTCTTGGTTTCCAACATCCTTTTTCACAAGTCAGAGTCCCTAACCACTATTCATTACTCCTTACCTTATTACACATATATATATTCGTCGACACGTCAATCTTACGACGACACTTCAATATTTCATCATAATAAATACATAGCATAATCAAATTCCTCATATAGCATCTGCTTATTGATCATAAACATACCGCAACAGCATAATACACATAGTCCTCGTAATAATAACATCATAACACCTCAGTCAACTCTCAAAATCGTCGCAGCTTCCTCCAATAATTTCAAAACCTAAAAAAATTCTCTGCCCATGTCAAAAGTGTCATCTGCCTCAAACGTACTTTAAAAATCGTGATCCCATACCAAATATATCATTCAAACCTCTCATAATATCACAATGGGTCCAAAAAAATACACTCCTGGAAATGGAAAAAAGAACACATTGACACCGGTGTGTCAGACCCACCATACTTGCTCCGGATACTGCGAGAGGGCTGTACAAGCAATGATCACACGCACGGCACAGTGGACACACCAGGAACCGTGGTGTTGGCCGTCGAATGGCGCTAGCTGCGCAGCATTTGTGCACCGCCGCCGTCAGTGTCAGCCAGTTTGCCGTGGCATACAGAGCTCCATCGCAGTCTTTAACACTGGTAGCATGCCGTGACAGCATGGACGTGAACTGTATGTGCAGTTGACGGACTTTGAGCGAGGGCGTATAGTGGGCATGCGGGAGGCCGGGTGGACGTACCGCCTAATTGCTCAACACGTGGGGCGTGAGGTCTCCACAGTACATTGATGTTGTCGCCAGTGGTCGGCGGAAGGTGCACGTGCCCGTCGACCTGGGACCGGACCGCAGCGATGCACGGATGTACGCCAAGACCGTAGGATCCTACGCAGTGCCGTAGGGGACCGCACCGCCACTTCCCAGCAAATTAGGGACACTGTTGCTCCTGCGGTATCGGCGAGGACCATTCGCAACCGTCTCCATGAAGCTGGGCTACGGTCCCGCACACCGTTAGGCCGTCTTCCGTTCACGCCCCAACATCGTGCAGCCCGCCTCCAGTGGTGTCGCGACAGGCGTTAATGGAGGGACGAATGGAGACGTATCGTCTTCAGCGATGAGAGTCGCTTCTGCCTTGGTGCCAATGATGGTCGTATGCGTGTTTGGCGCCGTGCAGGTGAGCGCCACAATCAGGACTGCATACGACCGAGGCACACAGGGCCAACACCCGGCATCATGGTGTGGGGAGCGATCTCCTATACTGGCCGTACACCACTGGTGATCGTCGAGGGGACACTGAATAGTGCACGGTACATCCAAACCGTCATCGAACCCATCGTTCTATCATTCCTAGACCGGCAAGGGAACTTGCTGTTCCAACAGGACAATGCATGTCCGCATGTATCCCGTGCCACCCAACGTGCTCTAGAAGGTGTAAGTCAACTACCCTGGCCAGCAAGATCTCCGGATCTGTCCCCCATTGAGCATGTTTGGGACTGGATGCGTCGTCTCACGCGGTCTGCACGTCCAGCACGAACGCTGGTCCAACTGAGGCGCCAGGTGGAAATGGCATGGCAAGCCGTTCCTCAGGACTACATCCAGCATCTCTACGATCGTCTCCATGGGAGAATAGCAGCCTGCATTGCTGCGAAAGGTGGATATACACTGTACTAGTGCCGACATTGTGCATGCTCTGTTGCCTGTGTCTATGTGCCTGTGGTTCTGTCAGTGTGATCATGTGATGTATCTGACCCCAGGAATGTGTCAATAAAGTTTCCCCTTCCTGGGACAATGAATTCACGGTGTTCTTATTTCAATTTCCAGGAGTGTATGAACAGTTCACAAAGTACAGACAAAATACAATTTCGTAAGTGTGAAGTTATCAAACGGTGTAATTACGTAAATATCTGTCACTGCCGTAGTAAAAACGTTTGTCTCTCTCTCAGTTAAATGATCAGATAGCTATGTAATTTATGTGTTAGAGGAATATGGTACCGATGTGTAAAGTTGTATAAGCAAATACCATATTAGCTAGGGCTCCTTGTGCTTGCCAAACACATGATACACAAAGTAAGCGTGTACCCCCCTGAGGATTAATGTAATTATACCCTCAGGTGTTACAGATTACAAGAATGGAATGTAATGTGTTACGGAAAACCTTTGTATCATTGTCCTTCAAATATCTTTAAAAATAAATGATTTAAGTACAAAATTAATCACTCAAATTCGTGTCCTGTAGCGCTAAATGTGCGTCTTGCTGTAAGATAATCTCTGTGGAAGTGTCGTAGTTATTGTCCTCTGAAAGCTATGTTCTGCAGAAGCCAATGTACTTACCTCATGATAAACAAAAGTGAAATGCTTTGCGTATAGATATCTTAGTTATTACGCTTATTGCCGTGATGAAGAAAGTACTGTGCTGTAACGTATTGTTGTGCTACGGAAAAGGCTGTCTCATTGTAGCTATACCACAAAAGTTACTACTGAAACATGTTGTACTTTCCAGAAGAATTCAGAAAAAACTGTGCAGATATAAAGCAGATACAGCACAAAAGCAACAATGTAAATTGTGTCACACATTAGTAGCGTCATGATATAATCGTGTAGCTGTCAAAGAAACCAAATGCTAAGTCATCTTTAATTCCACAGAAAGTACTTCAAATAAAGAATGTCTTTTCAAGTAAACCAAAGTGTTGCATGAAAATCTCGTTAGCGTTGCTGGTATATGTTCTAAGTATGTGATCCTTATAGTCGTTACGTGATAGTGGAACTAACAAGCAAGAATGTACAAATAACAACACTGTGTCGTCTGCTCACTGTAACAATGCATTCGTAATTTCTGTTTAAATAATTTCTCTTGGTTCTTGACTGGATAGTTAACTTTAAAACATAATTGCATGTTAACAGTTTCTAAGATTGAAAAAGAGTACTAGTAACGTGAAATGAAAAATTTTATAGCAAAGACTAAGTTAAAAAGCAGATTATCTCTGAATAAACGGTTTTACATGTGAAATGTGGTGTAAACCTTTACTCTTCCTAGTACGCAGTGTTTCAACTTCAAAGCAATTATCATGTTGTATATGTCTGTAAGGAATGCTAAAATTTGCTCAAGGTTAGCGTCTATGTTATTTTTCTCTGAGCTTGCCGTCGCACGTGGCTGCCTGCGGTGCGAGTCATTGTCTGGTTCTTTGTTGGCGCACGTCGTTCCTGGCATTAGGAGACCTAACTTCTACCAATTCACCATGATGAGAAGGCCCTGCCCTGTTTAAATCCCGCCAGTTCTGATGCAGTTCAGGTCTGTCGTTACGATCATATCGTCTGTCGTCATGTCGGTAGATTCCATAGTCTCTTTCTTGTCGGTCACGTGGTGGAGAATTTCTCCCTGAGTCGTAACTGCGCGCTGGATCGTTGCATCTAAAGTTATTCTGTCTCCCTTGATAATAATTATTTTGGTTCCCATATTGTCTGTTTCTCTGATTGTCTCTGTGATAGTCATTACCGCAGAGAGGTGATCTTTCCCTGTAATTATTACTACTCTGCCAACGGTTGTCATAAGGGTGGTGTCTGTTTTGGTCATGATTTACGTTGTAAGAATAGCCTTGTTGTGTCCATTTATTATTTCTGTCATCGCGGAATTGTGACAGATGTGACCTGTAATTGTTGTACTCCTGTTTTCGCATTCCGCGATTGTCAGTGTCAATTTCCAGTTCTTGTAACAGTCCCTGAATAGCTTCAATGTCGTCTTTGCAACGTCCTGCTAAAATAATATGTCGTACATGTTCAGGCAGTTTGATTAAGCAAATGCGGATGAGTTGTGAGGGGCTGTATGGGTTTGAAAGATACTGATTCTTATGCAACATGTCTTCAAAATATTTCATAAGACTGGAAAATTCAGATTGTTCGAAACGTTTCATCATTATGATGCTATGTTTTACTCGGTCTTGTGTAGCTTGAGACCAATACGCTGAGAGGAAGGCATGATAAAATTCTCCTTCACTGTGACAATCGTGAATGACCGATCGCATTCTTACAGCTGGTTCATTCTCCAAGTAGCCACACATAAATTCTAACCTGTGCTCCAATGACCAGTTGGGAGGAAAACAATGAGAAAATTGATGAAGCCATGCTTGTGGATGAATGTCGTTGTCAGAATTCTTAAATGTTTTGAATTTACGTGTAGTAATGAACAGCTTATAGTCGAAAACATCGTGTCGGCGAGTCGCACATCGCTCGTTGTTACTTCGATTCGGCGGTTCCATCTCAAAATCCAATGCGCCTTGCCAATTTCTTTCATAATTTCCGAAGTGTCCTGTGTTATTATTTTGTGGTTGTTCCGTATTCCTATGTCCCTCTTCCCGTACTGGAGCGCGAGTGTCCTCTGAAATATGTAATTCTTGTATTACCTGCGTCAACTGATCTTGTACTTCCCGGATTTCTCTTTTGTACTGTGTATTGATTTGATTTTGATTTTGTTTGAATTTTCTAATTTGTTCACACTCTTCTGTGTCAGTGAAGGCTACTGGTCTTGTGTCATTCAGATCATCATCTACCTTTGAAGATAAGTTAGTGACCTAATCCGAAAGTTCGGCTACTTTCTCCGATAGTGAACACATTTCCTCAGTGTGTTTTTCTGAACCAAGTTTCAGAGTGTCCATTTGTGTTGAAATCGAATCTACTGTGTCCTTTAAGTTTTCCTGAGTTTTTGCAAGTTGCGTAACCGAATCGGTAGATGCAACTGAGTCAGTTTTAGCCCACAATGTCTCATGATTTTCATGAATAATGGTTTGCAGTTCTTTTATGGCTGCTTCGTGATTCTGTAATGCATTTTCATGCCGCGAAAAAATAGGTTGAAAATGCTCACAAATTTGTGTTTTTACGTCATTACAGACTTTTTGACATTTCGATTCAATGTTATGTAACTCAGTAGTTAAATCTTCACGTGTTTGTTCAGGTGTGGTGTCTAACTTCCGAAGATTTTGTTCCATTGTGTCTAACTGTTGCTGTGTTTGTCTCAGGTGTTGTTCCATTGTGTCTAACTTTTGAAGCTTTTGCTGTGTTTGTCTCTGATTTTGTTCCATTGTGTCTAACTTTTGAAGATTTTGTTCCATTGTGTCTAACTATTGCTGTGTTTGTTTCTGGTGTTATTCCATTGCGTCTAACTTTTGAAGCCTTTGTCCCATTTGTCTCTGATTTTGTTCCATTTGTTGCATTAATAGCAATAATAATGTATTAGTGTCTGGAAATTGTTTCTCTATGCTTTTTGGCAGTGCATTTTCACCGGCAACATTCACATTTTGACAAGCAGAAAATGTGTCTTGACTCATTTGAGAAAACGGTGAGGACCCAAAACCTAAGCCTACAGTATTTGCAATATTGTGTTCTGTCATTTCGGATTCCTGAGGCGAGCTGTTGCCGACCGATCGATCGATAATGCTTCCTTGTTCACTACCTGTTTCAGTGTCTACACCATTATTTGCCGCCCGCTCCATTTCCCTATGCACAATTACCAAATTACTACTTCGAATGTCTGTTAATTCACTACACAGTGGTGCTGATAAGCTACGCTCGTCGTCACTATTATTTCTCAGTTTACTTTGAAGCCTAGTGTTACGTTTTTCACACGCCATTATTCTCACAATATTTCACACGATAACACAGAAAAGCACAATTTGAAGAGCAAAAATAAGAGAACACATTAACATAGCACTGAAAATAATATGTAGTTAATTGGAAGCGCAGCTGCGAAATACTTGGTGAAAGGTACAGGTTAATGTTAGTCAGGGCCATTCCTTTGTAGGGATTTCTGAAAGTCAGATTGCGTTGCGCTAAAAAATATTGTGTGTCAGTTTAAGCTTAGTCCTGTACAATTTTTCTAAGGGGACGTTTCAACAGTATTGGAATTAAAGTCTACATGAAAATTTTTCCTTGAACACTTGGAAGAGTTGATGTATAAGTTAGTAAAATGTTAGATGGGACACAGTTTGCCACTGAGTTATTTTTACTGACCATTAGTACCACATTTCTTGTGAATGGTGTTTTGTGTGCATGACAGAAACACTTTTTGCAAATTTTCTTTATATACTTTCGTAAACTAAAAAACAGGTTCATCACTTTGCACTAACCTTTAATCTATTTGTTCACCCTGCCTCTTCATTACGAGACATCTTACTGACAAATGTTTACATACTGAAAGATCATTGGGAGAGGCTTACACATAAACTATGCGGCATTAGAGAGGAAATCTGTCACGAATATTCTGTTTAATAACGTGGATATCCTGAGGTTTAGGTATGAAATTGAGAAATATTTGACGTATAATATGAGTTCTTTGCAAGTTACATGATTGAAGGATGAAATTTTAGGAAAATGAAAGTGATGAATAAGAGATTTTGGAAGTTAGTTCTGTGAGATTTAAGAAGTTGAAGGATAGAAATAATTTGAGAAAATTTTGATATGTAGTTTATGAAATTTGTGTTTCATGCATGCATGGGGATAACACAAGACATTATAACAGTTCCTTTTCCCTACACTAAACACATGATCATGAATCCAATGCAGATATCTGAAATTTTAAAGTAGTGCCAATTTCGGTACCAAAGAATATATGTTTCTAGTGATTTGCTTTTCATGGTTTAAATGTAAAGATGCCAATTTCAAATATGTTTTTGATTTCTTCTGAACACACAAGAATTTGTTCTTATCACACTACTATGTTTCTTAATTTATAGATTTCTTATCTGTATATTATGTGATTTCTTTGCTTTCCCAATATATCATTTTTTTGCTTTATTATGAACAGTTTATTCCAAATGTTTGAATTTTCGTGATTATCTACATATTGTATAAGTGTATGTCATATTTTATGTAATATTTTATATATGTGTATGTAGGGCCTAGAACCGCTCGGCCACCCCGGACGGCCCGGGAACCAACAGAACGATTCACATCAAGTTATCGGGTCATATCAGTTTGCGACTGGCTGCTTCCATTACACCGCAGAGTGGCTGGCGTCTTCTCTGTGCCATACTGCACCGTCTGTGACTGTTTGCGCAGCGATTGTGGATTTCAGACTACCCGGCAAACACTAACCCGTTTGATAGGTACCCTGATATGACTGGCATGGTTGTCCGTTGACCGGAACGCCATCTTGCGTGCAGAAGACGATAGTACGCACATCTGTTGACGTTTTGCATGACTATATGTGAATTAAATGTAGGATGGGGAAACAGCGATTTGTTGCTTTGGTTTTTGAAGGATTCGAGTATGTACATTCATAACAAACTGATAAATTTACAGTGCATATAAATAACACCACTACTGGAATTAGATAGGAATGGTACGTGAAATGTACTTTATATTAAACAACCTAAAAATACCAAGTTGCCGTGAATATGTCATCGTATCCACGGTCAGCAGTGACTCAGAAGATTTCTGACTCAAAACATAGAGCGCCAGAGCCACCCCCGTCCTGGGGGAAGTACAGGCACGTCCGCTCTCTGTCTGCCAGATCCTCTATATACACTCCTGGAAATTGAAATAAGAACACCGTGAATTCATTGTCCCAGGAAGGGGAAACTTTATTGACACATTCCTGGGGTCAGATACATCACATGATCACACTGACAGAACCACAGGCACATAGACACAGGCAACAGAGCATGCACAATGTCGGCACTAGTACAGTGTATATCCACCTTTCGCAGCAATGCAGGCTGCTATTCTCCCATGGAGACGATCGTAGAGATGCTGGATGTAGTCCTGTGGAACGGCTTGCCATGCCATTTCCACCTGGCGCCTCAGTTGGACCAGCGTTCGTGCTGGACGTGCAGACCGCGTGAGACGACGCATCCAGTCCCAAACATGCTCAATGGGGGACAGATCCGGAGATCTTGCTGGCCAGGGTAGTTGACTTACACCTTCTAGAGCACGTTGGGTGGCACGGGATACATGCGGACATGCATTGTCCTGTTGGAACAGCAAGTTCCCTTGCCGGTCTAGGAATGGTAGAACGATGGGTTCGATGACGGTTTGGATGTACCGTGCACTATTCAGTGTCCCCTCGACGATCACCAGTGGTGTACGGCCAGTATAGGAGATCGCTCCCCACACCATGATGCCGGGTGTTGGCCCTGTGTGCCTCGGTCGTATGCAGTCCTGATTGTGGCGCTCACCTGCACGGCGCCAACACGCATACGACCATCATTGGCACCAAGGCAGAAGCGACTCTCATCGCTGAAGACGACACGTCTCCATTCGTCCCTCCATTAACGCCTGTCGCGACACCACTGGAGGCGGGCTGCACGATGTTGGGGCGTGAACGGAAGACGGCCTAACGGTGTGCGGGACCGTAGCCCAGACGGTTGCGAATGGTCCTCGCCGATACCCCAGGAGCAACAGTAACCCTAATTTGCTGGGAAGTGGCGGTGCGGTCCCCTACGGCACTGCGTAGGATCCTACGGTCTTGGCGTGCATCCGTGCGTCGCTGCGGTCCGGTCCCAGGTCGACGGGCACGTGCACCTTCCGCCGACCACTGGCGACAACATCGATGTACTGTGGAGACCTCACGCCCCACGTGTTGAGCAATTCGGCGGTACGTCCACCCGGCCTCCCGCATGCCCACTATACGCCCTCGCTCAAAGTCCGTCAACTGCACATACGGTTCACGTCCACGCTGTTGCGGCATGCTACCAGTGTTAAAGACTGCGATGGAGCTCCGTATGCCACGGCAAACTGGCTGACACTGACGGCGGCGGTGCACAAATGCTGCGCAGCTAGCGCCATTCGACGGCCAACACCGCGGTTCCTGGTGTGTCCGCTGTGCCGTGCGTGTGATCATCGCTTGTACAGCCCTCTCACAGTGTCCGGAGCAAGTATGGTGGGTCTGACACACCGGTGTCAATGTGTTCTTTTTTCCATTTCCAGGAGTGTATATTCCTGACAATGTAAGTCTGGGACGATCTGCAGTGTGTGATAACTGAGTAAAACTTCAAAGGACAAGATCACTAAAAAGCATTTTGTTGGATGACTGGTTTCGGCAAAGCTATCCTATGTTGTAAAGATTTTACAGCATAATATTAGATAGTGACAAAATTGCTCTGGCGAAACCAGTCACCCAATAAAATGTTTTTTAGTGATCTTGCTTGTGAAGTTTTCTTCAGTTATCTCACACGTATATATAACAGGTTTCGCTCGCTCGCTCGCTCGAGAGAGAGAGAGAGAGAGAGAGAGAGAGAGAGAGAGAGAGAGAGAGAGAGAGTGCGAGAGAGAGACAGAGAGAGAGGGGGGGGGGGGGAGGGAGAGCGACCTTGTTGCACATGGCCATGGCTGCAGCCAGTATGCCTTAACCTGCATGCATCACGTGGCTTGGCTGCCAGCAATGGCCGACCATCGCCTACACATTCAGTACATGAGAGGGTGTGAAATGGAGACTAGTTGTTCTTTGTATTGCACTTGAGATGGCTAACGGCTATGATAACTAGCCTACCTCCAGCTAAGGTCTACAGGTCATATTCTGTCGAAGCAAATAGATGAGGGGAAGTCATTCTGTATTATTTTTATAACTTTGGAAATCATCCATCATTGTAATAGTTGTTCGTTCCCGCCATTTTATAGAATATGCTATGACAACAATAAATTATAGTCATTCATCTGTGCCCCAGTAAGACGCTGTAGTGTCAAATTGTCTAATCCAATACATTACAGCATTACTTACCGCAATTTCTTAGGTAGGATAACTCTGCTGCTAATTATCCTTTCACTAGATGCACGGGCCTTGAATGATGAAATGTACAAATTTTGAATAGTAATAAAAGCAGGGAGACGGACTTCATTTAAACCGCCCTACTGGTCTACAGAGAGTGGTGGGGAGTGGCGAGGGATATGGTGACATTCCCATATATTCTACATCTACATCTACATCCATACTCCGCAAGCCACCTGACGGTGTGTGGCGGAGGGTACCTTCAGTACCTCTATCGGTTCTCCCTTCTATTCCAGTCTCGTATTGTTCGTGGAAAGAAGGATTGTCGGTATGCCTCTGTGTGGGCTCTAATCTCTCTGATTTTATCCTCACGGTCTCTTCGCGAGATATACGTGGGAGGGAGCAATATACTGCTTGACTCTTCGGTGAAGGTATGTTTTCGAAACTTTGACAAAAGCCCGTACCGAGCTACTGAGCGTCTCTCCTGCAGAGTCTTCCACTGGAGTTTATCTATCATCTCCGTAACGCTTTCGCGATTACTAAATGATCCTGTAACGAAGCGCGCTGCTCTCCGTTGGATCTTCTCTATGTCTTGTATCAACCCTATCTGGTACGGATCCCACACTGCTGAGCAGTATTCAAGCAGTGGGCGAACAAGCGTACTGTAACCTACTTCCTTTGTTTTCTGATTGCATTTGCTTAGGATTCTTCCAATGAATCTCAGTCTGGCATCTGCTTTACCGACAATCAACATTATATGATCATTCCATTTTAAATCACTCCTAATGCGTACTCCCAGATAATTTATGGTATTAACTGCTTCCAGTTGCTGACCTGCTATTTTGTAGCTAAATGATAAAGGATCTATCTTTCTGTGTATTCGCAGCACATTACACTTGTCTACATTGAGATTCAGTTGCCATTCCGTGCACCATGCGTCAATTCGCTGCAGATCCTCCTGCATTTCAGTACAATTTTCCATTGTTACAACCTCTCGATACACCACAGCATCATCTGCAAAAAGCCTCAGTGAACTTCCGATGTCATCCACCAGGTCATTTATGTATATTGTGAATAGCAACGGTCCTATGACACTCCCCTGCGGCACACCTGAAATTACTCTTACTTCGGAAGACTTCTCTCCATTGAGAATAACATGCTGCGTCCTGTTATCTAGGAACTCCTCAATCCAATCACACAATTGGTCTGATAGTCCATATGCTCTTACTTTGTTCAATAAACGACTGTGGGGAACTGTATCGAACGCCTTGCGGAAGTCAAGAAACACGGCATCTACCTGTGAACCCGTGTCTATGGCCCTCTGAGTCTCGTGGACGAATAGCGCGAGCTGGGTTTCACATGACCGTCTTTTTCGAAACCCATGCTGATTCCTACAGAGTAGATTTCTAGTCTCCAGAAAAGTCATTATACTCGAACACAATACGTGTTCCAAAATTCTACAACTGATCGACGTTAGAGATATAGGTCTATAGTTCTGCACATCTGTTCGACGTCCCTTCTTGAAAACGGGGATGACCTGTGCCCTTTTCCAATCCTTTGGAACGCTACGCTCTTCTAGAGACCTACGGTACACCGCTGCAAGAAGGGGGGCAAGTTCCTTCGCGTACTCTGTGTAAAACTGAACTGGTATCCCATCAGGTCCAGAGGCCTTTCCTCTTTTGAGCGATTTTAATTGTTTCTCTATCCCTCTGTCGTCTATTTCGATATCTACCATTTTGTCATCTGTGCGACAATCTAGAGAAGGAACTACAGTGCAATCTTCCTCTGTGAAACAACTTTGGAAAAAGACATTTAGTATTTCGGCCTTTAGTCTGTCATCCTCTGTTTCAGTACCATTTTGGCCACAGAGTGTCTGGACATTTTGTTTTGATCCACCTACCGCTTTGACATAAGACCAAAATTTCTTAGGATTTTCTGCCAAGTCAGTACATAGAACTTTACTTTCGAATTCATTGAACGCCTCTCGCATAGCTCTCTTCACACTACATTTCGCTTCGCGTAGTTTTTGTTTGTCTGCAAGGCTTTGGCTATGTTTATGTTTGCTGTGAAGTTCCCTTTGCTTCCGCAGCAGTTTTCTAACTCGGTTGTTGAACCACGGTGGCTCTTTTCCATCTCTTACGATCTTGCTTGGCACGTACTCGTCTAACGCATATTGTACGATGGTTTTGAACTTTGTCCACTGATCCTCAACACTATCAGTACTTGCTGTGTGGGCTAGTACCTGCACATTGGATGGGTGTCTGTTATTTCCCCAATATTTTTCTGCTACTGCATAAGATGCATGGGTGACTCTTACCAAGTTCCAAGTTCCACCCTGACCTTTAATATACCAAAAGCAGTTGCTCAAGAAGAGGGGGGGGGGGGGTGAGACAGAGAGATCAGGTTACACCATTATCTTGAATTTGGCTCCATAACTGGCTCTGATACACTATTTACAGCTGCAAACGACGCAAGGTGAGTGGATAGAACGTTTATAACGTGTGTCTAAAGTGTGCATGGGCAGCACAAGGCACACATGAAAGGTCTGGCTCTTAGAACCAGTGCACGTCATCACGTTTTCGGTAGTAATGTCGAGCAGAGACGTTGCACATTGATCATAAAATTCACTCCCAAGCAACTGAGTTAGCTGCTACGTTGGAGAGAGAATCCTCCTGCTTTTGTTGCTACAGTAAGCGGAATAGTTATGTGACATGGGTGTCTTTACACTTCATAGTTGCAGTCTTGCGCAGGACAGAAGAGAAGGATGATATCAGATCTTCAAGAGCGTGCATGCACTGGCCATTTCGTGGGTCATTTGAACGGAATACCGTAAGTATCTCGTTTAAGGAAAAGAAAGTGGTAGGAGCGGCGAGGAAGTGGTAAGATGCTGGGCCGAAATTACATTACACATTTTGCTTCAAATAATTTATTGCACCGAAATTCAAGCTCCAGTATTAAAACTTAAAAACATTGTATTAACGTTCACTGAATGAATAACACATGCCCTGTACTTAATATTACAATTTCTGATGACATCATCACACAAGATATAACAGTTAACAGTCCGATGTTGACCCACATGAAACCAAGCCATAAGCACGAATTTTACACACTGACTGTAGTTAAGCCAAAGTGAAGGTGTCAAGACTCAAATGAGTGCCCAAGGCTTTAGATGACAGGTCAACTTGATAGACAAGTTAAACCTCGAGTTGAGCAACGTAACTACGCTTATGAATTGTTGAAGTAATCCAACTGCAATATTTCCACCTGATCAAGCTAACAAACTTGCAACAGTAATATATACAGGGTGGTCCATTGATCGTGACCGAGCCAAATATCTCACGGAATAAGCACCAAACAAAAAAACTACAAAGAACGAAACTTGTCTAGCTTGAAGGGGGAAACCAGATGGCGCTATGGTTGGCCCTCTAGATGGCGCTGCCATAGGTCAAACGGATACCAACTGCGTTTTTTTAAATAGGAACCCCCATTTTTTATTACATATTCGTGTAGTACGTAAAGAAATATGGATGTTTTAGTTGGACCATTTTTTTCGCTTTGTGATAGATGGGGCCGTAATAGTCACAAATGTGTAAGTACGTGGTATCACGTAACATTCCGCCAGTGGCACAGTGGTAACACCGGTCCCTGTCACATCACCGAAGTTAAGCGTTGTCGGGCTGGATGGGTGACCATCCGGTCTGCCAAGCGCTGTTGGCAAGCGGGGTGCACTTAGCCCATGTGAGGCAAACTGAGGAGCTACTTGATTGAGAAGTAGCGGCTCCGGTCTCGTAAACTGACAAAACGGTCCGGAGAGGGGTGTGCTGACCACATACCTCTCCATACCCGCATCCGGTGTCGCCTATGGGCTAATGATGACACGGCGGCCGGTCGGTACCGTTGGCCCTTCCAAGGCCTGTTCGGACGGAGAATAGAGAAGCAGTAACAGCAGAATGGGTCGGTCAGGAGAGATCAGTGACTTCGAACGTGGACTAGTCACCGCGTATCATCTGAGTAGAAATACATCACCGCATTTCACCCCTTCTCAAGTTTCCCAAGTGGACTGTTGGTGGTGCGACTGTGAAGTGGAAAAGCGAAGAAACAACCAAAGGTAAACCAAGACCGGGCGGATCTCACATACTGACGGACAGGAACCACCGAGTATCGCTGAAGGTGATGGGATGAGGGTTTTCACGACCGGATGACGTTGCTGCCGGTAAACCTTTCAGGGTATAAGGTGGTCCACGAAACTCTTCTGTGTTATCGTGGACCCTGAAAGGCTTACCATCAACAGTCGCTGAAGATGTGTGTAAAAAACCGTTTTAAATCAGCGGCAGGAATCACTCGTGAATTTCAAAGTGCAACCAGCAGTCTTGCTACTACAATGACTGTGCATAAGGAGACAAATGAAATGCCATGTCGCGTGGCGAGGGCCTCCCGCCAGGTAGAGCTAGCGCCTGGTTGAAATGGCTCTGAGCACAATGGGATCTAAAATCTGAGGTCATCAATCCCCTAACACTTATAACTACTTAAACCTAACTAACCTAAGGACATCCCCCCCCCCCCCCCCAAGAACCATGGACCTTGCTGTTGGTGGGGAGGCTTGCGTGCCTCAGCGATACAGATAGCCGTACCGTAGGTACAACCACAACGGAGGGGTATCTGTTGAGAGGCCAGACAAACGTGTGGTTCCTGAAGAGGGGCAGCAGCCTTTTCAGTAGTTGCAAGGGCAACAATCTGGATGATTGACTGATCTGGCCTTGTAACAATAACCAAAACGGCCTTGCTGTGCTGGTACTGCGAACGGCTGAAAGCAAGGGGAAACTACGGCCGTAATTTTTCCCGAGGGCATGCAGCTTTACTGTATGATTAAATGATGATGGCGTCCTCTTGGGTAAAATATTCCGGAGGTAAACTAGTCCCCCATTCGGATCTCCGGGCGGGGACTACTCAAGAGGTTGTCGTTATCAGCAGAAAGAAAACTGGCGTTCTACGGATCGGAGCGTGGAATGTCAGATCCCTTAATCGGGCAGGTAGGTTAGAAAATTTAAAAAGGGAAATGGATAGGTTAAAGTTAGATATAGTGGGAATTAGTGAAGTTCGGTGGCAGGAGGAACAAGACTTCTGGTCAGGTGACTACAGGGTTAGAAACACAAAGTCAAATAGGGGTAATGCAGGAGTAGGTTTAATAATGAATAGGAAAATAGGAGTGCGGGTAAGCTACTACAAACAGCATAGGGAAAGCATTATTGTGGCCAAGATAGATACGAAGCCCACACCTACTACAGTAGTACAAGTTTATATGCCAACTAGCTCTACAGATGACGAAGAAATTGAAGAAATGTATGATGAAATAAAAGAAATTATTCCGATAGTGAAGGGAGACGAAAATTTAATAGTCATGGGTGACTGGAATTCGAGTGTAGGAAAAGGGAGAGAAGGAAACGTAGTAGGTGAATGTGGATTGGGGCTAAGAAATGAAAGAGGGAGCCGCCTGGTAGAATTTTGCACAGAGCACAACTTAATCATAGCTAACACTTGGTTTAAGAATCATGATAGAAGGTTATATACATGGAAGAACCCTGGAGATACTAAAAGGTATCAGATAGATTATATAATGGTAAGACAGAGATTTAGGAACCAGGTTTTAAATTGTAAGACATTTCCAGGGGCAGATGTGGACTCTGACCACAATCTATTGGTTATGACCTGTAGATTAAAACTGAAGAAACTGCAAAAAGGTGGGAATTTAAGGAGATGGGACCTGGATAAACTGAAAGAACCAGAGGTTGTAGAGAGTTTCAGGGAGAGCATAAGGGAACAATTGACAGGAATGGGGGAAAGAAATACAGTAGAAGAAGAATGGGTAGCTTTGAGGGATGAAGTAGTGAAGGCAGCAGAGGATCAAGTAGGTAAAAAGACGAGGGCTAGTAGAAATCCTTGGGTAACAGAAGAAATATTGAATTTAATTGATGAAAGGAGAAAATATAAAAAAGCAGTAAGTGAAGCAGGCAAAAAGGAATACAAACGTCTCAAAAATGAGATCGACAGGAAGTGCAAAATTGCTAAGCAGGGATGGCTAGAGGACAAATGTAAGGATGTAGAGGCTTATCTCACTAGGGGTAAGATAGATACTGCCTACAGGAAAATTAAAGAGACCTTTGGAGATAAGAGAACCACTTGTATGAACATCAAGAGCTCAGATGGAAACCCAGTTCTAAGCAAAGAAGGGAAAGCAGAAAGGTGGAAGGAGTATATAGAGGGTCTATACAAGGGCGATGAACTTGAGGACAATATTATGGAAATGGAAGAGGATGTAGATGAAGATGAAATGGGAGATACGATACTGCGTGAAGAGTTTGACAGAGCACCGGAAGACCTGAGTCGAAACAAGGCCCCCGGAGTAGACAACATTCCATTGGAACTACTGACGGCCTTGGGAGAGCCAGTCCTGACAAAACTCTGCCATCTGGTGAGCAAGATGTATGAAACAGGCGAAATACCCTCAGACTTCAAGAAGAATATAATAATTCCAATCCCAAAGAAAGCAGGTGTTGACGGATATGAAAATTACCGAACAATAAGTTTAATAAGCCACAGCTGCAAAATAATAACACGAATTCTTTACAGACGAATGGAAAAACTGGTAGAAGCCGACCTCGGGGAAGATCAGTTTGGATTCCGTAGTAATACTGGAACACGTGAGGCAATACTGACCTTACGACTTATCTTAGAAGAAAGATTAAGGAAAGGCAAACCTACGTTTCTAGCATTTGTAGACTTAGAGAAAGCTTTTGACAATGTTGACTGGAATACTTTCTTTCAAATTCTAAAGGTGGCAGGGGTAAAATACAGGGAGCGAAAGGCTATTTACAATTTGTACAGAAACCAGATGGCAGTTATAAGAGTCGAGGGACATGAAAGGGAAGCAGTGGTTAAGAAGGGAGTAAGACAGGGTTGTAGCCTCTCCCCGATGTTATTCAATCTGTATATTGAGCAAGCAGTAAAGGAAACAAAAGAAAAATTCGGAGTAGGTATTAAAATCCATGGAGAAGAAATAAAAACGTTGAGGTTTGCCGATGACATTGTAATTCTGTCAGAGACAGCAGAGGACTTGGAAGAGCAGTTGAACGGAATGGATGGTGTCTTGAAGGGAGGATATAAGATGAACATCAACAAAAGCAAAACGAGGATAATGGAATGTAGTCGAATTAAGTCGGGTGATGTTGAGGGTATTAGATTAGGAAATGAGACACTTAAAGTAGTAAAGGAGTTTTGCTATTTGGGGAGCAAAATAACTGATGATGGTCGAAGTAGAGAGGATATAAAATGTAGACTGGCAATGGCAAGGAAAGCGTTTTTGAAGAAGAGAAATTTGTTAACATCGAGTATAGATTTAAGTGTCAGGAAGTCATTTCTGAAAGTATTTGTATGGAGTGTAGCCATGTATGGAAGTGAAACATGGACGGTAAATAGTTTGGACAAGAAGAGAATAGAAGCTTTCGAAATGTGGTGCTACAGAAGAATGCTGAAGATTAGATGGGTAGATCACATAACTAATGAGGAAGTATTGAATAGAATTGGGGAGAAGAGAAGTTTGTGGCACAACTTGACCAGAAGAAGGGATCGGTTGGTAGGACATGTTCTGAATCATCAAGGGATCACCAGTTTAGTATTGGAGCGCAGCGTGGAGGGTAAAAATTGTAGGGGGAGACCAAGAGATGAATACACTAAGCAGATTCAGAAGGATGTAGGTTGCAGTAGGTACTGGGAGATGAAGAAGCTTGCACAGGATAGAGTAGCATGGAGAGCTGCATCAAACCAGTCTCAGGACTGAAGACCATAACAACAACAACACCTAAGGACATAACATACATCGATGCCCGAGGAAGAATTCGAACCTGCGACCGTAGCGGTCGCGCGGTTCCAGACTGAAGCGCCTAGAACCGCTCGGCCACACCGGCCGGTGACGCCTGGTACAAGTCCTTTTAAGTGACGCCACTTCGGCGACTAGCGCGTCGATGGGAATGATATGACGGTGAAGACAACACAACACTCAGTCCCGGAGTGGAGAAAATGCCCAGCACAGCCGAGAATCGAATCCTGGACTCCTTCGCATGGCATTCCGGCGCGATGGGCACTCAGCTATCGGGGCGGACTTAGGAGTCAAAAAGAATGGGTTACGGTGGTCGAACACTCCGCGTAAGCCACACATTTCTGCAGTCAGCGCTAAGCGATTCTTGAGGACGTGTAAAGAACAACGACAACTGACAGTGAATGACTGGAGACTACTGATTTGGAGTGATGAATCACACTATATTCCGTGGCATTTCGTGGAATCTTTGAGTTTGGGTTTGGCGAATATTCGGAAAAAACTTTGTCTGCCAATGAAGTACGGAGGAGGCGGTGTTACGTCACGGTGGTGATTTTTGTGGATAGAGTGTGGTCCCCTTATTCCGCTTAAGAAACGCCAAAATCAAGGAGATGAACATGTTTTACAGCATTGCGTACGGCACAGGAAAAGTTCTGAAACGGTAATTGTATCAGCTTGACAATGCACTCAGTCATAAAGCAACTGAGACGCCCTGCTAAACCTGCAGGACAAGACAGGTAGTTTAAGTTGCCGAAAGGGGCCAAAATAAGCGGCTGTCAGTTACACTCGAACATAAAACCTTTTATTTGATCAAACATCACAAGAGCCAAAAAAATTTTTTTAAAATTCACAGCTTTAGTATTGGAACTTAATTAGTGGTTGAACGCACCGTGCAATCTCATGTCTTACGGGCAAGACCACTTTAATTTAAAAACGGCTGATAGCCGATAACGTAAGGCTCAACCAAAATTAGAAGTTTAAAAGGCAAAGCCTTATCTTAAAACCAGTTACTTAATTAGGCTGAAGGCCCAAAGAATTTGTCACTTTGAGAGCAAACAACTTAAATTCAAAAACGGCTGAAGGCCCACCACTTAAGATTCAATAATATTAATTTTAAATGCCAAAGGCTTTATGTAAAACTCTTCTTAAATTAGGCTGGAGGCCCAAACAGTCTAGCGCTTTAAGGGCAAAAAAACCTTACTCTAAAAACTGGCTAGAAGCCATACAAGTACAAACAACGAGAACAAACAAGAAATGGTAGTACACACAAGGGCGCTCAGAAGTTCCAATGCCGGCCGACTTGCGTTTCAATTCGAGCACATTTCTCGGCTAATTTTGCGAAAAGTTTCTAAATCAACATTAATGAGCGTTATATCACAGTACTTGTTCACTAAAGAGCTGTCGAATGTCTTAACAAAAGCTCCTCGTTGCATTTAAAGAAAACCACACGTGCTTCAGTATCACAGTTGATGCAAAGGTTAAGAAAATTAAACACAAAACAAAATGAAGTGTTTCTCGGCGTACCATAGTTTGTCGAAACTTCGTTGTGATAGCTTCAGCTGTTCACTTATAGGAAGGATATAAAGTCGTTCTGTGTAGTCTACATTAGCACACCTGTCTTGAACGCCATCTGCGAGTAATTACGTTACTCTGTCTAGGGGTACACAACTTGTGCATTATATATCACCTCTGGCTCTTTCAGCATGATTATTTTATTGTCAGTCAAATAATCCTATGTAATATTAGGAAGTACTGATCCGTGTCCGCAAGCAGAGCTACATGTTCAAAATGTTCAAATGTGTGTGAAGTCTTATGGGACTTAACTGCTAAGGTCATCAGTCCCTAAGCTTACACACTACTTAACCTAACTTATCCTAAAGACAAGCACACACACCCATGCCTGAGGGAGGGCTCGAACCTCCGCCGGGATCCATGTGAAGAAACAAACAGCCTCCGTTGCTGGGCTATAATTATTATTTATTTACCAACAACGCGTTTCACCTGATTCAGATAACTTCGGATTAGTCAATGTGAAGATGCCTGAATCAAGCGAAAAGCGTAGTTGGTAAATATTGTAAATAGATGCTTGAATACAACCAAGACTGTTTGTTTCTTCATTACACGAGGGCTATCCACAAAGTACATTACGTTTTCGTTTGTGTCCATTAGGGGCGGGGCTAGCGCGGCCATCTTGGTGTCATGGCATTCCGCCGCTCAGTCGGCATCCTGCCGTGCTAGTGAGAGGTTCGTGCTGTAGTCCGTTGAGTTACTGTGACAGTTTGAAATGTCAGCGTTAATTGAAAATGGCGCGAAGTGTGAAGTGCGTGCTGTAATAAGGTTTCTGACTGCAAAAAACTGTACACCGATAGAAATCTATGGGCAGCTTTGTGAAGTGTATGGGGACAACATAATCACTGAAGGTGGAGTGCGTCAATGGGTCATAAAATTTAAAAATGGCCGAACTAACGTTCACGACGAAGAGCGAAGTGGAAGACCCAGCATAGTGACTGCCGAACTTGTCGAATAAGTCGATGCCGCGGTCCGTGAAAACAGTAATTTCACAATAACTGAACTCTCTATGAGTTTTCCACAAATTTCACGAAGTTTGTTGCACGAAATCATTACCGAAAAGCTTGGTTACCACAAGTTTTGTGCAAAGTGGATAACAAAAATCTTGACAGAGATTCACAAAAATCAGCGAATGGCTGCAGCGCTAACGTTTTTGGACGCTTACGAGAAAGATGGCGACTCATTACTCGATCGCATCGTTACTAGTGACGAAACATGGGTTAAGCATGTGAACTGCGAGACAAAATTGCAGTCAGTGCAGTGGGGGCACACAAATTCCCCCCCAAAACACAAAAAATGCATGCAGACAATGTCGGCAAGGAAGGTGGTGGCGACTGTCTTTTGGGACAGAAAAGGTGTGATTTTTGTGGATTTCCTGGAAAGAGGCACTACAATAAACTCTCAAAGGTATTGCCATACTCTGCACAACCTCAGAAGAGCAATACAAAACAAGCGCAGGGGAACGTTGGGCTCAAAGATCTTGCTGATTCACGACAACGCCCGGGACAAATGCCACTCGTGAAGTTCTCGAATCTTTTAAGTGCGAGTTGTTTCCTCATCCGCCGTACAGTCCCGATCTGGCACCGAGCGACTTCCACTTATTCCCAGCAACGAAGAAGTGGTTGGCTATGCAGCGTTTTGATGACGACGCACAGCTTCAAGAAGAGGTAACCACGTGGTTGAAGGCGCAGGCGGCCGAATTTTACGACGAAGGAATTTCCAAGCTCGTCCACCGCTATGATAAGTGCCTTAATTTAAATGGCAACTATGTAGAAAAGTAGTATTCAAGTGTGGCTTTCATCTGTATATAATAAAAAAAAATCCAGTACTTTATTTATTTTTAATTCCAAAACGTAATGTACTTTGTGGATAGCCCTCGTATATTACTGGTTGCTGTACCCTCCCAGCTAAGAGTTTTTCCGTTTTAAAACTGTAAGTGTCATACAATGTAGGCTTTCATGGCCAGTATTGTCTTCACTTATAACTTCCGGGCAGATAGGTGGTGGTCGATGTATAAAACTCATCCCTGACGTTTCCCTCCGATTGCGGGAGACAGCCTCCGAGGTAAAGCGGCGTCCTTTCACGCCACCATAGTCCAATTGGCTTCTTCGTAACGTGGCACTGGTGACGAGATCCTACGCTCTGATTGGCTGCTCGGATGCTGCATGCACGCCATAACATGTAACTTTATTTCGTCTTAGAATAAACGTCATACAGGAATCTGCATAAGTGTCAAGGATCTCTCATGAGTGCATATATTACGAAGTACGAATGGAATTATCTATTACACTGGAAACATAAAAAAGTTATGAACAGTTGTAACACGCCCGGAAGTACAAATGGGGATGGGGGAGGGGGCCCCTTAAACTGGTTGTCGTTTCGTGACCGTTGCTTTTCTTGACCGTGCGCCCTGTCCACACCAGTACCTGGTAATCCCGCGGCGGTCGTACTGTTCTGCTCCATACTGCTGCTGGATTGCCAGAAATTATCTATTGAAATATGCAAGCGGGTTTAGGGGAGCCACTCAACGTTAAAACACAACACTGTCCTTTGTCTAGTATGAACATCTATATTCTGAGATGATATGGAAACCACAGGTTGCATTGTCTACACTCTAAATCGTAAATGTTATCCCAATTAACAACCTTGATGATTAACAGTCCAAAATATCATTCGGACGAGCGTACTCGTAACCGACACGACGCGGGTGATTGTTGATGATGCGGAATCCGAATGATCGAACGAAAGTTCTTACGCTCGTCACACATGCATATATCTGGTAATAGTGCTCCTTGTCACTAGTAATGATATAACACTGTTCGTAAAGCTAATTTTTCAGTTCTCAGTTCTCACTTGTACCAGCGTGCGCGTAACCGTCGCGGCGCGGATGATTGTCGATAGTGCGGAAACGCGATGACCGAACGCACGTCATCACTCTCGCTACAAGACACTGGCACTTGACTGCACTCTTTTATGGTAACTAATTTTTACTGACTCACATTGGTTCATTCTGGGAGACCGAAAACGGCACGGATGATCGATGCTGTGCAACAAGCAACGAGAGTAAACTTAAACATGTTATCGACGGCACTGCTCATTTTTTCATTATTTCTTGACGCACTTTCCTCTGAATCACTTCCATATTTCATCACTTTACTGTAACACCACTTGTAGCAACACTTTAACCTGAATACTAAAAAAGCCTCTCACATGCAGAGCTACACACTACATAACATAACAGTACCGTGTCCTGCGCTCGACTAACTACAGACGCGGCTGCCCGCAAAGATACTCCACAACTAAGCCAGCGATATGAAAATACGCTTACACAGTCCAGATCACTTCGAACATGCATGTGTTGTCACAAACGATGCCTCCGAATGTGATCTGCGCTGGTTGTGAGAAGGGTTCAAGCCTTGTCGGGGGCCTGTGGGACTTGCATTGGTGGGCTAGACTTCTAAAGACTTATGCCAGACAATAAAGATGCTTGAATGTTATTTCCACTTTTTGACTATACAAACTTTCTTATTCTATATTACTATCATGATTTCAGTCTTGAGCAATTATCAAGTACAGCAATCGTCGTTAAGTGAAACGATCATCAAGGTCTATTAAATTGGGTGTCCAAAGCGTGTAGTTCGGTACAAAATCACGAAACTGTGGCTCAGAAGGTAGCAAACATATTTTCCAACCATAGAACAACTGATCCACAGCATAAACATCAATACAGTCGTTCCACGCGCGGTGAACAACGTCTGAAAATATAAAGGCTACAATCACGATAGTAATATAGAGTAAAGAAGTTTGTACAGTCAAATGGTGGAAATATCATTCAAACACTATAACATGACTGTGACCCAGAAATATGAGAAGATTATCAAAGGTGTATTTTGTGCCGACAGTCTGCAATCTATACGGACCAATGACATAATGAGAAAGTTTCTCCATTGGTCATTGTGTTTGAAAAATATATTAATTAGATATGTAGGTTATTTATAGTTCCACCCTTGGTGTAGGAGTAGCGTCTTTGATTTATAATCAAAACGTCTTCGGTCGCGGGTTCGATCCCCGCCAATGCCTAAATTTTGATAAATAATCAGCATTGGCGGCCGAAGACTTCCGGCATAAGAAGTCAGCCTCATTCTGCCAACGGCCTTGTCAAAGAGGGCGGAGGAGCGGATAGAGGTTCAGGGCACTCTCTTGTCCTAGGGGTGGGAAATTGCCCCTAAAGGCGGAAGAATCAGCAATGATCAACGACATGAGGATGCAGAAGGCAATGGAAGCCACTGCATTAAAGACACGTAACGTGTATCCACAGGACATGTGGCCTGTAACTGAAGAAGTGTCATGATGATCTCTCCATTGGCAAAAGATTCCGGAATAGTCCTCCATTCGGATCACCGGGAGGGGACTGCCAAGGGGTAGGTTACCATGAGAAAAAGATTGAATAATCAACGAAAGGATAACGTTCTACGAGTCGGGGCGTGGAATGTCAGAAGCTTGAACGCGGTAGGGAAACTAGAAAATCTGAAAAGGGAAATGCAAAGGCTCAATCTAGGTATATTTGGGGTCAGGGAAGTGAAATAGAAAGTAGACAAGGATTTCTGGTCAGACGAGTATAGGATAATATCAACAGCATTGGAAAATAGTATAACGGTGGTCGGATTCGTTATGAATAGGAAGGTTGGGAAGAGAGTGTGTTACTGAGAAAAGTTCAGTGACACGGTTGTTCTTATCAGAATCGACAGCAAACGAACACCGACAACGATAGTTCAGGTATACATGCCGACGTCGCAAGCTGAAGATGAACAGATATAGAAAGTGTATGAGGATATTGAAAGGGTAATGCAGTATGTAAAGGGGGACGAAAATCTAATAGTCATGGGCGACTGGAATGCAGTTGTAGGGGAAGGAGTAGAAGAAAAGGTTACAGGAGAATATGGGCTTGGGACAAGGAATGAAAGAGGAGAAAGACTAATTGAGTTCTGTAACAAGTTTCAGCTGGTAATAGCGAATACCCTGTTCAAGAATCACAAGAGGAGGAGGTATACTTGGATAAGGCTGGGAGATACGGGAAGATTTCAATTAGATTGCATCATGGTCAGACAGAGATACCGAAATCAGATACTGGATTGTAAGGCGTACCCAGGAGCAGATATAGACTCAGATCACAATATAGTAGTGATGAAGAGTAGGCTGAAGTTCAAGACATTAGTCAGGAAGAATCAATACGCAGAGAAGTGGGATACGGAAGTACTAAGGAATGACGAGATACGTTTGAAGTTCTCTAACGCTACAGATACAGCAATAAGGAATAGCGCAGTAGGCAGTACAGTTGAAGAGGAATGGACATCTCTTAAAAGGTCCATCACAAAAGATGGGAAGGAAAACATAGGTACAAAGAAGGTAGCTGCGAAGAAACCATGGGTAACAGAAGAAATACTTCAGTTGATTGATGAAAGGAGGAAGTACAAACATGTTCCGGGAAAATCAGGAATACAGAAATACAAGTCGCTGAGGAATGAAATAAATAGGAGTGCATGGAAGCTAAGACGAAATGGCTCCAGGAAAAATATGAAGACATCGAAAAAGATACGATTGTCGGAAGGACAGACTCAGCATACAGGAAAGTCAAAACAACCTTTGGTGACATTAAAAGCAACGGTGGGTACATTAAGAGTGCAACGGGAATTCCACTGTTAAATGCAGAGGAGAGAGCAGATAGGTGGAAAGAATACATTGAAAGCCTCTATGAGGGTGAAGATTTGTCTGATGTGATAGAAGAAGAAACAGGAGTCGATTTAGAAGAGATAGGGGATCCAGTATTAGAATCGGAATTTAAAAGAGCTTTGGAGGACTTACGGTCAAATAAGGCAGAAGGGATAGATAACATTCCATCAGAATTTCTAAAATCATTGGGGGAAGTGGCAACAAAACGACTATTCACGTTGGTGTGTAGAATTTATGAGTCTGGCGATATACCATCTGACTTTCGGAAAAGCATCATCCACACAATTCCGAAGACGGCAAGAGCTGACAAGTGCGAGAATTATCGCACAATCAGCTTAACAGCTCATGCATCGAAGCTGCTTACAAGAATAATATACAGAAGAATGGAAAAGAAAATTGAGAATGCGCTAGGTGACGATCAGTTTGGCTTTAGGAAAAGTAAAGGGACGAGAGAGGCAATTCTGACGTTACGGCCAATAATGGAAGCAAGGCTAAAGAAAAATCAAGACACTTTCATAGGATTTGTCGACCTGGAAAAAGCGTTCGACAATATGAAATGGTGCAAGCTGTTCGAGGTTCTGAAAAAAGTAGGGGTAAGCTATAGGGAGAGACGGGTCATATACATTATGTACAACAACCAAGAGGGAATAATAAGAGTGGACGATCAAGAACGAAGTGCTCGTATTAAGAAGGTTGTAAGACAAGGCTGTAGCCTTTCGCTCCTACTCTTCAATCTGTACATAGAGAAAGCAATGATGGAAATAAAAGAAAGGTTCAGGAGTGGAATTAAAATACAAGGTGAAAGGATATCAATGAAACGATTCGCTGATGACATTACTATCCTGAGTGAAAGTGAAGAAGAATTACATGATCTGCTAAACGGAATGAACAGTCTAAGGCGTACACAGTATGGTTTGAGAGTAAATCGGAGAAAGACGAAGGTGATGAGAAGTAGTAGAAATGAGAACAGCGAGAAACTTAACATCAGGATTAATGGTCACGAAGTCAATGAAGTTAAGTAATTCTGCTACCTAGGCAGTAAAATAACCAATGACGGTCGGAGCAAGGAGGATATCAAAAGCAGACTCGCTATGGCAAGAAAGGCATTTCTGGCCAAGAGAAGTCTACTAATATCAAATACCGGCCTTAATTTGAGGAAGAAATTTCTGAGGATGTGCGTCTGGAGTTCAGCATTGTATGGTAGTGAAACATGGACTGTGGGAAAACCGGAACAGTAGAGAATCGAAGCATTTGAGATGTGGTGCTGTAGACGAATGTTGAAAATTAGGTGGACTGATAAGGTAAGGAATGAGGAGGTTCTACGCAGAATCGGAGAGGAAAGGAATATGTGGAAAACACTGATAAGGAGAAGGGACAGGATGATAGGACATCTGCTAAGACATGAGGGAATGACTTCCATGGTACTAGAGGGAGCTGTAGAGGGCAAAAACTGTAGAGGAAGGCAGAGATTGGAATACGTCAAGCAAATAATTGAGGACGTAGGTTGCAAGTGCTACTCTGAGATGAAGAGGTTAGCACAGGAAAGGAATTCGTGGCGGGCCGCATCAAACCAGTCAGTAGACTGATGACCAAAAGAAAAGGTTATTTATGAGTGGTGATGTGAGGATAGAAGTTCGTGTTGAATGTTGATGTTGCTGTTTTCACCCGTGATGTGATTATCACGACTCAGTTGAGGCCCCACTCCACTCAGCAGGTGGCAACTAACCTGCAAGTGTTTTACCAGTGTGGGCGAGATACTGTGAGGATCGCCGAAGGGCCGCCGCTAGAGCCGGCGGTGTCGACGAGCTAGGGGCCGTATCGACCGTGTGGTCAGGAGAGCGGAACCAGCGGTCATTTGAAGCAACGGCCGAGGAATGCGGCTGGCGGCGTAGCTGGAGGACAACATGGAATCAGCAGCACTGACTGCACGGAGGGCTGATCCCGAGAAATCTGTGCTTGGAGGGCACTGGCAGTAGCAGCGCCTTGCACCCGATACTGAGTACATTGCGTCCCTTTGTGTTCCTTTTGAGCATTTCTTCATATTTTATTATTGTTGTTTCATTGTAGAATTTGTTGTTTACAAGCCTCTGATCATATTTTATTTTAATTTCATTATTGTTTCTGAATACAAACCTTTTCTTGTGTATAAGCATTGAGAGTATTCACGATTTTATTATTTTTTAATACCTGGTGCAGTTGTTCTTATAAGCCTGTTTGTTTGCTATTTAATTTTATCTTTTGGTAATACGCCTATAACTTACAACCACTTCCAGAGGTGCCAAGCCTTTCTCTCACTTTAACTACTCTGCCGGTCAGATCAATATTCATATTTTAGGTCATTGTCTCCATGTTCCCCAGTACTACATTTGGTATATGTTTATGACTTTTTTACATGAGGAAATTGTGGGCAAAATGTTCAGATAACTGCATGTGCAGCCTGTAGAGAACTTGCATCCAAGAAGCCGTTGTGGAGGTGCCAGAGAACATGGAGATATATAGCTTGTGGGCCATAAATATTGTGTCCAGCGACCTGGCCGTGTGTTTCGGGGAAGCAGTGCTCTGTGAAATGTACCTGCAGAGGGACCTCGGGAGCCATGGCACTACACTCTTCCCGCTTAGGGTCAGAGCAGGAGGGTACCAATTCGCAAAACATTTTACCCGAATCAGGCAGCAAACCATTGTGAAGGCTGATAGTTGGTGGACAGTGGATGGAGGAAGCCTTTAAAGAGAGACTGTTGTAATCTGACCTTTTGTGCAAAAGGTGGAACGGTCATTAAACTACAAGCATTCTCGTGTTAGAAGTTGGGACGATACGAACAGAGCAACTGGTGCATGTGTTTAGTGGAGACAAGCCTGTAAATCCTCTGACACCCAGAGGTCGCCAGTTTCTTTTAGCAAGCAGCAAAAACGTATATTTCATGGGAACGACTGTTTGGGAAGCTCAAGAGCCTTGTTTCAGAAATTGGAAATGGTCGATCTGGAAAGATAAATTTTTCTCCATAAATGAGGGATTGTGGTCCCGTCTACGCAGACGCTTCTTGCGGAAACATTGCCATGCTTACCGTGAGAATCACGCATCCCTAGTCTAAAATCTTTTTCAGATGAGAGAGATTTTCAGTTGCTGACAGGCTCCTCCCAGGATACTCAAAGCAGAGTCTTGCTTCCTAGCGTGAGAACCCTAGCGCCGTGTCTGCATTGGTTACCAGGCCAGCATAACTGTCAGGAGGGGAGACTCAATGTGTAGAGGATAGTCCGATCAGTTTGCACAATGTGCAGGTAGATTTTTTCTGATAATTAAGCTCCTGTACCAAGGGTTGTGATTCTTTGCCTTCTTCGTCTTCTGGTTTTCCCCTGGTGGAGTATTTCTGGTCTTTCCCTGTTGGGTGAGACTTGTGGTCTGCAACTTGTTGTGGACTAAGAGCCAGTGGCAGTTTCCAGCTGCACCAACAGTGGAACTACATATCATCTCGGACGTATCGTGTGCCACATGACAATTCCAGGGTGCTTTGTCGTGTCTGAGAGTCAGATTGGTTGGCCAGACCAGCGAAAAGGTGCATCCCACACTAAAATCTGCTGCGATTTCTGGAGCCTGATAGGGAAGTTTCCTGTATTCTAATAATCAGTCCCCATAGTTTGAAAGTTTTCGTGGACGCGTCAGAAGATTACAGCTGCTCAGAGTGCTGCTCATCGCCCACAGTGTGCAGTTTCCTGCTGCCGCCTGAATCAAGGTGAAAGGGTATAGCATTGCTGCACGGGCGTATGGTTGTTAAATGATACTCACAGCTCCCTGTTCCCCGTGAACCGTAGTTTGTGGCGCATGTGGTCGTAGTTGATTCCATTTGGATAGAACTGGGCCTCACAGTGGATTACAAAGTCAGATTG